>NW_021941384.1:0-292500 GCF_902148845.1 Salarias fasciatus | reverse complement strand
TAGAGGACGTAACGATGAGAAAAGGCCATGAATAAAACAGAGTTGTGTGCAAACACAGACGAGGTGGGGCTGGGCCTCCCACATGTTACGCTGCATTATCTTGTTTTTGAGACGACCAACACAGCAAGGAACTGCCAGGCTATTAGGGCTGAAGGATTCATTGCATTTGCAATAATGTGGTGATATGATAAAACGCGATTTCCTAATCGCAACGTGTGCGATTGAAATGTAGTCACGTGACACAAACGGAAGCGGTAACCTGAAGCGCAGTCACCAAGAGATACAGTAGGTGGCGGTATGCACCGAAGTTGTTGGTCGCCACCCGCCATTGCTCCAAAGAAGAAGAGGAACCAACTGAAGCGAGAGGAGCGCCGTGACGGATTGGCCGACATCCACTGCCCTCTGCTCTGCTTTGTGCCTCTGGTCCTCAGAAACTACTGAGACGTTCGTCCCGAGGAGGAGCAGCACAGCAGCTGTGTGGGATTACTTCGGATTTAAAAAAGAGGATGCAGCGCAACGTCAAGTGTTGTGCAGAGCGTGTCGTGCCACCACTGCCACAACCGGCGCTAACAAAACAAATCTGTTCCAACACTTGAAAAAATATCACTGTGCCTCTTATGATGCCTGCAAAGCGAAAACGCCGAGCCGCAGTACCGTGACGCGCTGGTCTGGTTTATTTTTTTTTCCTCATGCAAAGGTGCATTTGTTTTTTTATCTATAACTTCATTCTGATTCGACAAAATGTTTTCAAACCGAGTCAAATTCTCTGCTTCAGTTGTGTGAAATGTTCCTGCTTTGGGAGCAGTGAGATAGATGCCTGTTATTTTATATATTTTTTGTCAAGATGGTGGATTTTGCAGTTTTTACAAAGTGCTTGTTCTTATGTTTCTTGGAGCATTTAAATAAAAATCCCATTTATTTAAAGTTGTAAATCTGATCATTTTATTCATACAAATGGAAAAACATTTTACACTGAACAGATTTCATGGTGTGTTGCTCACATTTAAAACAAACATTTATGGCTTTTTTTGGGGGAAAAGAAGATAAAATAATAAAATCGCATTTCAAATCGCAATCGCAATATTTGGGAAAAAAAAATCGCAATTAGATTATTTTCCCAAATCGTTCAGCCCTGCAGGCTATGGCAGAAAAGGGAATATGTTCAGCGCTCCAACTCATGGAGGGCCTGTCACAACAAAGGTCCAAAATCACAAATCCAATACTTCTAGTTTCAAAGGACGTTTTGAGCAGAACGCAACACCAGTTGAAATTGACACGCCAGCTCCAGATCAGCATGACGGTATATTCCCCGTGTCCATACTGGAGGGACTCTACTGGAGACACCGCTGGTCTCTTTGGAGAAGGCTGTTTTCATCACAGGGCTTCATGATCTCAAAGCCATTAAATACGACTGATGGACTAAAACTTCTTTTCCAAAAACAAAAAGGTGGGCAGAAATAATGCAGTCCTCCCATACTGCCCTGCTCTGCAGCCCCTCAGCAGGCTCTCTCTCTCTGCTGGTCTATCTGCTGTCTCCTGAAGTCCACCATCATCTCCTTCGCGTTGCTGACATTCAGGGAGAGGTTTGACGTGCTCAGAGGAGCTTTATTCTCTTTGGATCTTCCTCCATATGTGAGGAAACATATTTTCAGTGACGGAGTTTATCAGAGCCAGGTACAATCCTCTCTCAGCTGTGCTTCAGACACAAGTCTGACCTCCACACGTCATTCAAGACCAGCAGAGGCCAGATATCTCTACTGAAGAAGAGAAAGACGTAGAAAAACCCTGACGTGGTGATGAATTGGTTACAGGTGTGGTCATTACTGTGACACCAGGTATGCTGCTGACACCTGGAGCGTAGGGACAACACTGTGACGCCTTGATTGTGCTTTGGGAGGAACGTGACTGGAAAAAAAATGTACAAACATTCACATTTTGTGAACTGTTTTGGGAAATTTGATTGAATAAATGGTATTTTTTAAAGGGAACCTCGTTTTTTTCTGTGCTCCTGCCAGTCTTAGCAGCTTATTTACTGCTTTATATGAAGAACAATACAAATAATATGCAGAATTTCGTTCAGGCCTTTGATCCTGCCCGCCACAAAATTAATTTCTCATGAAGCCCCTTGGAAAAAAGATTTGTCCAGCCTTGTTCAAAGCTACGCTGTCAAAGGAGAGTTTGTAAAAATAGCTGTCGGAGAAGGTTTATGGCTATTTCACTGTATTCTGCAACAGGAGGCTTCATTAAGTATGACTTCAGAGATTCTGACCGTTTGGTTCCGTGAAAACAAACATTCTCATCACAGATATTCTGCACCACAACAAAGAAAAACATAAGAGTAAATGCAAAGGTTACTGTAATCCCATTTTACCAGTCGGGCCCAGATAAAATCGGGCTGCATTTGTCCCCTGACTGAGACTGTTGGACACCAATAATTCAAGAGGCATAACTGTCTTCATGTCTTACAGCACTGAGCATTGGGTGCATGGTATGGGGGAAAAAAAACAGTCTGTCAAACTCCAGATCAGGCTTGGCCGATTATATGATCGTGATCGGTGATCAGCTGTGAGCACATTTACTCGATCAGACGTGGCAGAAATGTGCGTGACCACAGCCAATCACAGCCGACTTTTTCCTGCTCAACCTCCGCCTGTAAGTTGTCTGAGAAGTAAACAGAGATGAGCTGAACGTGGAGCCGAGGGCAGCTAGCTCACCGCTGCTAGCTCACCGCTGCTAGCTCACTGCTGCTAGCTCACCGCTGCTAGCTCACCGCTGCTAGCTCACCGCTGCTAGCTCTCTGCTGCTAGCTCACCGCTGCTAGCTCACTGCTGCTAGCTCACCGCTGCTAGCTCAGCGATCCGCAAGGAATCTGGTCTTTTGAGTCCAGGAACTACTTGTGATCCAGTTTAACTAACGATCAGTTAGTTAAACTAAACTAAGTTAGTTCAATTCTTCTCTTTTACTGAAAATGACGGTGCATCGCATCATTGAATATATCACCACGTCGTGCCGCTAACAACATGCAGAGAGAGCCTGCAGCAGCTGCAGCGCCGCTCTTCCTCTGGTGTCTGTGTAAAATAAGGTTGAACATGCAAACAGCACACCTAGTGGCATGAAGTGTAAATGCAGTCATGGCGTCATCTGTGGCCGCGGTCTGAATGAGGATCTCCTGGGGTTATTATGTTTCAGAAACCAGAATATTGATCTTAACACGAACATTGACTGCACGTAAACGTAGCCAGTGTCGTCTTTTCAGGCCACTGCACCGTACGAGCAACATTCTGAGAGGAGAAAAACAATTACTTTTGTCTATTTTTTTATATTGTTGTAGTTATGTACTGTTACATTTTAAGTCTAATCTGTCCAATCTAGATTATTTAAATTTTGTACATTTGATGCAAGCATTAATGATGGCAGCAGCATATTTAGCATCAGAACTTGAAAATAATGTTTCCATTCTAAAGCACCTTCATTATCTCCAGGCGGTTTCTTTAGTTTTTAATCTTCAACAAAAATCCTCAGGGCTGTAAACTGTCACACTTTAACGATCGTTCAGTTCTTCTCTTTTACTGAGAAAACGCTGCATCGCAAGATTTTATCATTTTGGTGCTAGATTTGTTTTTTCCATTTACTGCACTGTTCAGTGAGATTTTTCTTCTATTTTATATTATTTAATTTGCTTTGCTGTTTACTTGGTTTGTTAATAAAATGTTAAACTATTCTATAGTTCTAGTTTTCAGTGCAGATGCTTTAAAACTGGTTTAAAAACAATATAACATATCATGATTATAATCGATATAAATCGTGGTCATTTTGTTTTGCCATATCGCCCAGCCCTACTCCAGGTCAGAAACATTAAACAGGCAGACATCCGAGTACTCTCTAGCCTGGTAAACCAGCCCCGCCCACTCCTCATCCACATTTGGATTTGGAGTTGGGCTCAGTCTGGACAGGAGCCCATAGAAACGTCCTGCAGGGGGCGTCGGTTACTCCTTTGACTGACAGGTACTTCAGCCAATCAGCGTTTCAGAACAAATACGTCATCAAAATGCGTTAGCTTCTCTAAGGGTTAGCTTTAGCTCATTATCTCTAGCTTCCCAACATGCAAAGACACGCGAAAACGTCTTTTCCTGTCAGACCCTCTCCAGGCCAGACTCTGGCTTGATTGTTGTAATTCTTGCTATTTTGGCTCTAACTTTACTGATTGCAGCTTTCAGACGATGGTTAAAGTTAAAGTCCGTCATCTCCGATACGCGCAGCGAAAGCGTCACTTCTGGTTTAGCCACCGCAATTCGCCCAAAAAATTTGAAAACAAAAAGCAGCAATGCTGATTGGCTCGGTCGTGAATGGGCGGGGCTGGTTTATGAGGCAAAGTTCTCTCTCCTCTGCAAGAAACTGTGAAGCAGCAAATTAAAGGTTTAAAGCATACTCTGCCTACTGCGCCACAAACAAATCAAACAAAAAAGACAATAACAGCTGAACAGAGAAAAACCTCACAACAGCAGCCTGCAGTTACTGGCTGCTGTTTCTAATCACAACTCCGAACTCAACCTGTCTTCAAGACACCAGCATGTGAATCGCAGAGGAAATTATAAAACACATCTCTCAAACTATATTCCTCCTCTCCATACTGTCAACGGTTTTGTGAAAGACTGTTTTTCCCTTGAAGGGAACAAGAGAAGCTCAGACTGCGCAAACAGAAATGTTTAGTGAGGCTCTGATCTGAAGACCACCTGAATTTTACGTTGGGTCCTGAACGCACCATGGATGCAGCTGTCAGCACAGCAGCCCAGCAGCAAGCTGGACAAACGTCCTCCTCCCCGAGGACACGCCGGGATGAAAGAACTGGGGCCTTACCTATAAAACTCTGCAGGAAAATCTGACAATACTCGTGCGTGGGAACGCAACGCAAAAAAAATTCAGGAGCTAAAAAAAAGTCCGGTGCACAGCTGTACGCAATTTCCAAGCAATGGTTCCGAATCCTGCGGAGAACATGACGGTGTCCGACCCCACCCACAACCCCCCCAACTCCACCCCGTGGCACCATATATGGGTATGCAAATGAACTCATGAATGAAATTCGGGTATATAAGAGTGCGGCGCAGAGTGCTGTTATCCTTTGCGCGGACTGCGGTTGCACCCGCAGAGCCTGCGGACAACTGCTGATCGGGCGGATGATGTGTCGAAAAATTAAGATCATATCTTAAACAGCTCTTAGTCCCAGACCGTCCCAGGAGAACGCTTCGTTCTCAGAGTGCTGGTCTGCTGGAGGTTCCTGGTTCTCTAAAAGTAGAACAGGAGGTAGAGCCTTTAGCTATCAGGCTCCTGTTATGTGGAACCAGCAGATCAGGCTGAAGACCTTTCTATTCATTCAAGCTTACAGCTAGGGGTTGCTCTCTCTCCCTCTCTCTCTCTCTCTCATTATGTAACTGTTCTGTAAGGTGATGTTGGGAAAATGAGTCGTGGCTTTATTGTATAAATCTGTGAACCTGTGTCCACTTCCATGGAAATAAAATGATCTCTCCCCCTCTCTCTCTTTCCACTGTGGGAGATCAATAGTCAGAACACAAGAACCCTGGACCAAGAGGCGGTCTCTGAGGTGGACTAGAGCCGTGCTTGAGGGATCGCAGACAGAACATCAATCAGCTGATCCACTGAGACAGCCTGGATCCAATGGCTGCAATTCTAACTGGTCATCAATCAAAACAGCTGCTCCACTGATTGATGGAGGAACCCGGACCCAGTGGGTGGAAGGTTTACTGAACCCCGGGTTCTACCATGTGGAACCGGCTCCCAGCTCTGCTCCTTCTCTCGTTTCAATGTAATTTCATTGTATTGCTACATGTCACTGATGATTGTTCCTCCTGTAGCCTCTGTACCCTGTTTATATATGAACTGTATGTAGACACAAGAACCTGTCTGTCCCCTCACCCCAACCGGGACAGCAGGAAGACCACCTCTGAGCCTGGTTCTGCAGGGTTCTCCTCCTCTGAGGCTGGTTCTGCAAAAGTTTCTTCCTGTTAAAAGGGAGTGTTTCCTTTCCACAGTCCTGATGCTGCTCATGTGGATCTGTTGGGTTTCTCTGTAAAGTGTCTGAAACCACCATGTTGTAACTGGCACTTCATAAATAAAGCTGAATTGAATTGAAGTAATGACATTTGGGCGGGTTGCGTTGAGGCACTCAAATAAAAGAAAAGCAACATTTTAAATATTATTCCAATTGTAAACAAAACGAACGAAAACAATAGAAAAACACTTTTTGATCAGCCAAACGAGTAAAAGTGTGCATAATAGGGTTGGGCGGTATCCACATTTTGATACCTTCATACTAGGGATGGGTACCGAATTTCGGTAATTTTTTGGTACCGACCGAATTCCCGGTGAAGTACCGAGTATCGATTCACGGGAAATCCGTCGGTACCACATTTCGGCACCTGAACGCACCTTTTTTTTTTTTTTTTTGACCCTGAACGCACCTTGACATGATGCATCGGCAAGAGCGGAGGACACGGTGACGCGGTTACGTGGGTCCAAAATCTTCGGAGTATTTTGACTCGCAGACCGGGAGCGAATCTATAATATACCGGGAGAGCGGACACGCACACGGGCCGTGAGAGCGGGCGGGCGGGCGGGGGGGGGGGGCGGGCTGCCGCTTGTGTCTGCCGGCCGGAATAGACCCCACTGGCCTGGAACACACCGGCCGTTCGGGAAACCTCCCGATGGCCACCCCGCCCCTGTTCGGAGGTGTTCGCGGGAGGAACAAGCCGCTTCTGCGGCTTCTGCTTCTGCGATGGTCGCTCCCGCTGCATGTCACTTCCTAAACAATGCTCTGCGCATGCGCGGCTCGAAACAAGAGCGCGCATCGAGGCGGCGACTCGACATGATATGTCATCACGCAAAAGCGGTCCCACGTGGCTTTTGATTGGTGTTATGACTGCCCAATCACGAGTTGGAACCATACAATTCTGATCCTCCAGTAAACCTTTCAGTGTTTACTGTAGAGGGGCCTGGTGCTGCTAATGTGAAACATTTTATACAGTTATTTATTTTGAAAGTTGTTTGTTACTGTACAGGCAGCAGGTGCAAATGTGAAACATTTCATACAGCTCTTTATTTTGAGTCTATTTTTATTATGTTATTTATTATTGTTATTTATTTAAATTTTTTACTTTATCCCCACACACATTTTTCTCGTTATTTCAGTTGATGTTATTGAAGCATAAATGTTGAAAATTCTGAAGTTTTGACTATTTTTTTAAATATACAAAATAACTTTAATTACCAAATGCACACCCCCCCCCCCCCAAAAAAAAAAAAAAAAAAAAAAAAAAGTATCGAAAACAGGTACCGAAAAATACCGGTATCGATTCGCAGGTACCGAGTATCGGTATCGTATTGATTCAGATGTGAAAGGTACCCATCCCTACTTCACACCATCTCCACATTTTACCCCGGTATGAAGTATTACCATAACTACTTAAAAAATTATAACTCAAGGCTCAGACAGCATCAAACTTTTGGCTTGTCCCTACACCGTCCAGAACCTGAATACCAAACACTGATAATGAAACAATAACAACATAATGTGCAAAATACCAACAACTTTTATCAGCAACAGCTTAGAAAGTGCAAACACAACAATTAGCATAACCATCCGGAACTGTTTTTTTGCGCAGAATGCGCAGCGCCCACATCGATTAAATTGAAATCTCAACCTGAACAACTTTGAATAACAAAAGAGCAGCTTCTAAAAAGGTGTGAATACAACAGTCAATTAAATGAACCTGACCATTAGGGCTGCCACAAACGATTATTTTGGTAGTCGACTAATCACCAATTATTTTTTCGATTAGTCGACTAATCGCATCATATATAAATTAAATGTAGAACATAGTTTATCACACCACCATGAAGCTGCTCTTATTATAGCCACAACTAGATTTCAGCTTTAAGTGTTTAAGGTATATTCTAACTAAAAATAAAGACAATTCAGATGAGAGTTCATTAAACCTGTATTGAAATATTCAACAAACACTTGTTGAACTGTGTACCATAAAGTGCAAATACTTGAGTAAAATAAGGAAAAGGCTCTTCCCTAAACAACACAAAAATAAATCCTTCATGTATTTGTTTTTCCTAATTTGTGTTTGGCATCAAGCACAGCAACAATGGGCACGTTTACATGGACCACGTATAAGCGGATTGTACATGGAGCGGATTGTAAAATGTGTCATGTAAACACCGAGTGGATCCGCTTCACTCGAAGCTGATTGTAATTTGGAGCCGATTGTAGGAGGTGGTCTACGCCGATCGACAATCCGCTCCGTGTCCCTTATAAACGAGCCTGACAGCGGAGCGGATTGAACTGGGGGAGTGTTTGTTCTGCGCCTGCCTTCCCTCATAGATAGTGATGTGTGACGTGCCAGTAAACAGGAAGCAGCACAGTCAAAAAACCAGCAGAGAACGCCACGGTGGTTTAAAAACACTTTTTTAGTAAAAAACCCCGACAGAAAAAACATTGGTGAGGCGAGATGGAACAAAATCGCACAATAGCGAGTTGTATAAAGAGCTCTATAGCAGAATACAAGCGATCGCCGGCTGGTGTTATGGATTAACTGGCTCCCGTGTTAACGAATGACGGCGGAGGTCTGTGTAAACACATTTTGATTACAGCAGCTGTTAAAGACTCACAAATGACTTTAAACGTATACACTCACTGGAACTGTCCATAACCGACGTTCACCAGAACGACTACAAGTTTCAGTCTATTGGTCACAAGTTAACACGGGCACCAGTTAATTCTAAACATCGACACGCGGAGCAGAGCTCACACCGAGACGAGGCGCTCGGTGCAGCGGTGCTGCAGCCAGGGGAGCAGCCGCTCCTTCAGCAGATATCATGGACTTTTGGGACATTATTTGAGCAGATATCAGCAGATAAAAACTCTCTGCTCGGCGCTGAGGACTGCTGCTGCAGAGAGAAGACCTGGAAGTTCCTTGCGAGAATTTGTGCGCATGACACAGGACGCTGTATAATCCGCTTCACCCAGGGTCCTGGTAAACCAGGATTCATCGTGGATCACTTCATGAATACACTCCGTTTAATACGATTGTTTACAATCGGATTGAAAAAACCACCCATGTAAACTGGGCCATTGAGGCAGGCACCTGTAACTACGGAATTATTAAAGTTTTCGTCTCACTGACTCAAAACAAAAGTGCATTTTGTGTTCAGTGCTCAACTGTATACAACTTTATTCCACTCTGACTCTACATAATCCCAAACTCCACAGGGCTCTGGTTCACCGCCAGGACAGTCAGCATTTCTCCATGTTGGAGACAGGCTGCTCTCTCTGGGAGCAGATGTTCTGCTGCAGAGAGAATCCGCTCCGACGGGGTGAAGCTCTGAAACATAACGGTGGAAAACATCAGCGCGACGTCACTTCTTATTAAAACACATCACTGTTAGAGCGTTACAGAAAACATGAAATGTGTGCTAAAGGCAGCTGATGGATCCAATCGTCACGGCTAAAGCTCGTGTCCGGAGTTTGGAAAGAGAGGTTTTTTTCCGCCCTCCCTCTGCTTTCATAAGCAACCAAGCCACGCCCCTTTAATAATGTACACGGGTGAAAATGAGAGCCTCCAGTCCTGCAGCATCCTCCATGTTGAGCTGTTTCCGGTGGATGTTCAGCAGACGGTGGATATATCTGCTGCTAGCTAACTCTCCTCTGCTGGGCGAGCGCCGTGCTCTCTGGCTGCTCCAGCTGACTGACAGCAGGACAAGGCGGAAGCTCGAAATCTATTGGCTGACGCTGACCGGCGCTTTTTCGGATAACATGGGGGTCTATGAGACGAAGGCGGGGCTCATAAATAAATGTTTATATTGCTTTATGCTGATATTATATTGTAGTATGAACCAGACTGACACACTGAAGCTCTGTTGAAAAAATGATTCATACGTTGGAAACGAACGGAAACTCCGGACACCAGCTTTAATGTTAACATTAACAGCTATGAGTAAACAGCAAGTTAGCCCTCTATGCTAATATTATTAGCTTACCGAGACGACGGTCAATCATCGTCGTCACGAGCCACGACCTGCTTCTGTTTCGGCTGCTCATGCATCGCCGTTGTGCTGCCGTGGAAGGCAGGTTCTGTCTGGCAGATCCTGCATTGCACTTTTCTCTGAGGTTTGGAGCTCCAGTCTGGTGTCGTCGCGGCTGACACGACCACACGTGTGTCAAATACAGAAAGGCAGTTTCGAGACAAAAACAATTTAAAAACAAAAAAAAAAAAGACTATTAGTCGTCGATGATTTTAATAGTCGACATAATCGTGATTAATCGACCAATCGTGGCAGCCCTACTGACCATCCAGAGCAGCTTTTGAGCAGAATGCGCCGCGCACATTTCGATTAAATTCACCTTCGTATTGCATGATTTACAAGCTGCCTCGTCAGTATACCGCTCTCTCTTCTCGTTAGCTCAGAACCCGAAATACTGCCGGTCCGCTGCAGTCCTGGTCTTCTTTGGGACCAGGTCACTCAGTGAGTGAACTGATGGAGATGAAGGACCGCCGCTAACTGACGGAGATGAACTGACAGAGATGATGGACCGCCGCTAACTGACAGAGATGAAGGACCGCCGCTAACTGACGGAGATGAAGGACCGCCGCTAACTGACGGAGATGAAGGACCGCCGCTAACTGACGGAGATGAAGGACCGCCGCTCACTGACGGAGATGAAGGACCGCCGCTAACTGACGGAGATGAAGGACTGCCGCAAACTGACGGAGATGAACTGACGGAGATGAAGGACCGCCGCTAACTGACAGAGATGAAGGACCGCCGCTAACTGACAGAGATGAAGAATCTTTACGTCGTAGTAATTAAACTGTAAGACAAGTAGTTTGTGGACTCAAAAGACCAAGATTCCTTGCGGATAGAACAAGCGCAGAACAGTATTTCATGTCCCTTTCGACCGGGTTTTTAAATATGAATATGAGCATATTCAGGGTTTTGCACGTGTTTATGTGGCTGTGCACCATGTATTATTCCGTCAATATTCCAGTTAATAAAGAGTTATTGCCTTTATATAAACGTACTCAATCTCGCGGCATTCGATCTTGCGAGATCTTGTCCCATCCCTACTTATTAATCGCCCAACCCTAGTGCATAATCATGGCATTTACAATTTAATCTCACGTTCAGCAGAGTACAACGCAGCTTTTCCTTTTCAAGGGCGATCAGCGTCTCGCTGCAGGTAGACCACAAGTGTCGGCCGGCAGGCGATACGCGCCGCATGCAGGCGGTGGATCTGCCGCTGTGGAGGTTTGAGGTGATGTCTCAACATTGCAGAAACACCTTAAAAAAACAAAAAACAAACTTAACATAAAAATGTAGTGAACTGGTTGTACAACATGACTGTGCATCCAGGCTTTATCAGAATAGTTTTCCTCTGGAGTCAACAGGGTTTAACGCGCTGCAGCACATAGAGGCCGTGGACCCGGAGGATTCGGGGTTCGGAGGTCAGATATGGCCATGGCTACATAGCAAACATTTTTTATGTCAATTTGCCATTTAAAGGTGCTGTAGGCAGGATTCTGCATCTCCGCCATCTTGCTTAAGGCCTCAGTATACTCCCCCGTCGCCGCTACGTCGTTCCTACGACGTAGACGTCGTAGCCCTACGACGGGCTACGTCGGGGCTTGACGTGCGCCTCCCGAAAATTGTGACTTCGCGTCGTTTCGACGCGTGGTGACGTGAACGTCGAGGGCTGTGATTGGTCCGCTTTCGCGTTGTTTATAGAATAAAGTAGAACTCACCCGGAATGCTTTTCTGATCCCAACAGTGCTTCGGGAGAAATTGAGATCCAAAATTGAGCGGCGCACATCCCGATGCTGTTAGCGGTGTTAGCACTGTTAGCAGACGGGGCTATGTGTATAGCCGCTCCTCAAACGGCTTTAATCGTCCAAAAGCTCATTAGTTTCACCAATATTCATCACGGTCCGCTCAGCCTCTCCTCCACCACAGCCCGGTGTCACCAGATATGTCATATATGCAGATATATGTTCGGTAAATGCACGCGTGTCTAGAAACGTACGTCTAGAAATCTATGTCTATAGATCTATGTCTAGGTAAAGCCGGAGCTACGGAAGCCGCATTGTTGTTGTGACTGCTAGCGGCTTGGCAGAGGAGGGCGTTCCCTTGACGCAGGAGCAAGATATGTTCAGTAGCGGCGTAGGGTTGCCGGCGTAGGAACGCCGTGGCGGCGACGGGGGAGCATACTGAAGCCTGTAGGGTGACCTAAGCAAGACTTGACCCATCTAAGATGGCGATCTGAAACGCAGCACAGCCAATCCTGTCCTGTTTTCTCTGACATCACGCCCTTACGCAAGTTAAGCCCCTCCCACAAGAACGTGCGACGAACGCCCCTCGACCAATCTTCGGTTAGAGCCTCAGGGGCTCTTCTGATTGGTCAAAGATACCTGGAGCTGTGGAGATTCCTTCTCAGCTCAGAACAGAGACAGATGGAAACGCTGCGCCCTCGCGGTAGAGCAGTGATGCTGCACTCCTAAAGGATTATCAATGGATACTCTAACATTTAATCCAAAGAAAACACAGAAAAATTAGCATTGACTAGCAAAATCCTGCCTACAGCAGCTTTAATTGAGAACAATTTGAAGTGTGTATCATGAGAAGAATTATTATGTCATTACAAGTGACAGTGGGTGTTTGTAGAGCAGAGACAAAGACATTGTAGAGTTTTTATTCCGTGATGTCTGATTGCTCCCTTTGAACTATTGATGTAGTGTTTATTGTAGAAGATGTAGAAAGGTGAGGGTTCAGGAAGGAAACATTCCAAAGCCTCTGAACGTGACTTCCTCAAAGTGTCTCCCCTCATGTGCTTACCACCACTCACTGTCTGTGTTAAATGTATATTTAATTTATATCGAACTTATATCTGTTATTAGTATAGTGTACATACAGTATCTGTCCGTCCTAAACGTATATCCTAATTATCTCTTTGTATCTGCTAATGTATATCTTTATATCTGTTATTTATGTCATATCTGTCTTGGATCTTTAGGTAAATTATATTTAATTTATATCTGTCAGCTTATATCTATTACTTAAAGGTGCATTAAAGGGAAACTTCGGTTTTTTGACACCTGGACCTTATTTCTAGGTGTGTCATGCTCATCAACTCACTCAGACAAACATGGTGCAGCTCGGAGTCCTCCAGAAGTTATTTAGATCCAACTGATTTAGCCGCACTTAGCGGGGGCCACGGCAAGGGAGCTTCAGCGCGGGACATCATCTCTGCAAAGTCGCTCATTTCGGCTGTATTTTTTCATCCATCGCCAGTGTTATCATAAAGTCAGCTCGTCTACCGTACAGTTTTCGCTAACTTAGCCACAATTAGCTCGGATGGGAACGTCGCGGAGCTCCTCTCCCCGGCAGAGAGGCACTTTGGCTGGGCCTCGGCTGTCACGTCGCACGGGCGTCTGACTTCCAGGGCCGGGTTGGTCCGAGTCGGGGCCGAGGTGGGTAAACGGCCCGGAGCTTTTTCCACGGAGTCTCTGGCCCCCGCGATACGCCCTCCTGGCGAGGGGAGAGACCCAGCAGGTGCGCCCAGGCCGGTCTGGAGACCTCCGGAGACTCCGTGGAAAAAGCTCCAGAATGAAGCTTCGAAATGAAAAAAGAAGAACATATTATGACTCAAATTCCTTATTTGGAGTTTTTGTACAACGGCGACAACGACCGACGCGAACACACACACACACACACACACACACACACACACACACACACACACACACACACACACACACACACACACACACACACACACACACACAGACACAGACACAGACACAGACACACACACCCTGGAAAGGGGCCACTCCCAGGGGAAATGGGGGAAACACTGAGCTTAGTGAAACACTCGTGCCTGTGGCTTGTGTCCATGTGCGTGCACAGAAGAGGGGAACTCCTTCCTCACTCTTTTAGCAGCGCTGCAGTAAAATGTAAGTGTCTTCTGCCTGCTGGGTCTGTGTGGAGCTGTGGCAGTGCTGGAAGCCGGTCTGTTCTGACTTTCTGGAAGCTCCATCCTCATACTGCTCAGTTGTTGCTCACTAAGCATCTGGCGGAATAATGGCGGACAAAACGAAACCAAACTAAATCAGGTCAGTAGGAGCGCGCATTACGTCATTCCTCTCAAATTCTCCCCAAAAAAATTCTGGTGCCGGACCGGCACTGCAGCTTTCAAGTGACAATTTAGCGCTGTTAGCAGTACTTGCAATGAATATGTCAGGCCACATTGTACACATTATTGAATATGTCTAACATATTAATGGTGGAAAATAAGTATTTTTGAAGTTGAAAAACTCCTTAAAGGGGCACAGCGCAGTTTTAAATATTAAATTTTCAATTATTCACACCCACACACGTTTTCACCTTTGCCTGATGGGCAGCAAGAGCCATTTTTGCAAGATCGCAGTCGCTCCTATTTCCCTGTGCAGGGCACTGAAGGCACAGCAGTATGAGTGATTCGGGTACGAATCGCTCTGAGCCTGACGTAATGCGCCTCCCGCTGGCCTGGTAATCCTTAAGTTTCGATTTGTCCGCCATTACTCCGCCAGACGCTGAGCAGCAACAACTGAGCAGTACTGAGGATGGAGCTTCCAGAAAGTCAGAACAGACCGGCTTCCAGCACTGCCTCAGCTCCACACAGACCCACCAGGCAGGAGAAACTTACATTTTACTGGAGCGCTGCTAAAAGAGAGAGGAAGGAGTTCCCCTCTTCTGTGCACGTACATGGGCACAAGCCACAGACACGAGCTTTTCACTAAGCTACAGTTACACCTAAGGCCTGCAGGGGGCGCTGTTTCGCATAAAACGAGCAAACTGCGCTGTGCTCCTTTAATTATATTTGTCTTAAATTTGTATGTGGCTCACTCCACACTGAACTGTACCATTTTGTTACAAAAAGGTCAAATTTTAAATTGTTGATTTTCACAAAGTTTCCTCTCTATTTTTGAAGCTATGACTTTATAGGACGAGAAAATATTGTTAAAAAGATAACTCCCTTACTTTTCGGATTTATATAGAGTAATGTAGTACACAAGAGACGCATTTTTTTGGCTGTAACAGGGACACGAAATTGAGTACAAAAGTGTATATAATGTAATTTTTAGTCGGGCATCCCGTTCGGGCAGTGAGACACGGACAGAGCTAATCTCCGGTGCTACGGCCGAATGCGTTCAGAATTCGCAATAGCAAGTGAGAAAAATGTTTGCAGGACGTAACTACTTTTGGACGTAATGAAGTGGACATAAAACAAAAACTGACCTCTTCTAAACATCATACGCGCCAGCTCCCGCCATGTTCTACGTGCCTTTACGTAATAACAGTAAATAAATAAGCACCTCCATGTATTTTCTGGTTTGCATTAAATAATGTCACCTCGTAACTGTGAAAATGACCCGAAAAAGCATTCCAAAACATCAAGACAGCTTCAGAAAAACGTGCACGCTCTCTGCTCGTTGAAGAGGGCAGTTCTGAAACACCGACCCGTCCAGCTGCTCCACCGCTGCTCACCTGTAACCCCTGAGGGAAACCAAGGACTACGTCCACAAGGGGTCGCTGCCCCTGCAGATAGTAAACACATCTTATTACATTATGCAGAATCCTTTGTTTTAAATTAAGTTTTGATATTTCCCCGACCAGTTAGCAACCAAAAAGTCAACCCTGCTTTGTTAATTAACCCGTACACAAAGTCCTAAACACGTTTGGCCGTGCACGTTACAATTCTAACCCCAACATTCAGCACAATTTTTGGAAAGACATGCAGATTTCTTGAAATGTGTTTTTGCTACTCATCTCATTTTATTTTATGTATATCATTGAAGTATATTGTATGAAAAAAATAATAAGATTCAGACATTTGTGTTTCAGATTTTTTTTTAATTGATCCTTGAAGTAAAGTGTTATGTTTGGTACAGTTTAGTGTGGAGCGAGCCATCTACATTACATTTAATTTAAATGTAATAATTAGTTGTGTCGGTCTGTATATTTCTGCTACGTAATTATATCTATCCTAATTTTACATACAAATTACATTTAACTTTTCCTTGTATGGTTGGGCTTTGTATTTTTCTACTTTTCTTTCTCCGTTTCTTGCTGCTGCGACCCTGCAGTTTTCCCATGCGGGACAAATACAGGACTTTCAATTCCGTTTCCTTCTCCTGTTTCGTCTCCACGTAGTTTCTCTGAATTGTGCGGTCCTGTACGGCAGCTGTTTTGTTGGCGATGAGGACGGTAAAGTCACACGCATTTTTTCCCTGGGCAAAATTTTTATAGGTACCAGCTTTGGCGCAGAGGAGCCGCTGTGCAGAGTTTGAGGCTTGTTTTGTGCAGCGAGCTTTATGGGTAGGAAGCCTGGACACTTTAAAACGCAAGTGACCAAAGACAGGATGCATTAGTCCCTGTCCATGCCATGGGGGACGCACTTCATCTTCCCACCGAGAACTGTTTTGAACGACCGGCGTTTAAAACCACCTGGTCAGCAGACAGACGGGATCCCTGGACACAGACGGCGGTGCTGGTCCAGACCGCCAGGCGTCCCAGACGCCGCGGGGCCGTCCCAGACCAGAGGACCACTGCTGGACGGAGGGCAAGAGGACGTTTGGTACAATAAGACGCTGGTCCAGCTGAACGCTCAGCTCCTTGCTGCTTCATCTTCTCTGTTTGTGTGTATTTCTGTGGCAGGGCGACGACGCCATCTACAGGCTGGCAGAGGAACTGCATGGTTCTGAGTCATGGTGTGTGGATGCAGGACGGGACACTAAGAACAGCAGGGGACAACAGATGGCTTGTTCTGGACTACACCAGGTCTAGGAGGACACTGGAACCTAACAGGCTGGTCTGGTCTAGACCAGGTCTAGGATGAGACTGGAAACCAGTGTTGGGCAAGTTACTTTTTGAAAGTAATTAGTTATAGTTACTAGGTACTTCTTTAAAAAAGTAACAGAGTTAAACTCTTAAAATATAACTCAGTAACTAACGTCTAGTCAAATTAACTGTTGTGTTGCTAAAAAAAAAGTGATTAAATCAAAGGATTTGGATCCCTCTTAATGGAACTTTAAGACGCGTATTGGTTCTGAAACCGAACATGATTCAAGAAGTAAAGGGACGCCTGGCAGAATACATTACAAACAGGACACACTTCATTAGTCTAAATTATTCAAATGTTGCTGTGTGATCATGACTCAAGACACCAATCACATTTTATTAGTAACTGAGATCGCATTTTAACATCTGTAAAAAAAAACAAACAAAACAAGAGTTGTCTGTACTTCCATTTACAAGCTGACTGAACGATCATAGCTCTACGGCTGTATCTCCACCTGCTCTACGGCTGTATCTCCACCTGCTCTACGGCTGTATCTCCACCTGCTCTACGGCTGTATCTCCACCTGCTCTACGGCTGTATCTCTACGGCTGTATCTCCACCTGCTCTACGGCTGTATCTCTATCTATTGATCAGGGTTCTATGGCTGTATTGCTGCCATGTCATGTGACGCAACTTTGCACCAATAAGGATCCTTTGTTCTGCATGACGATGTCATTGAGAACGCTTCTGACTGAGGAGCTGAAGATCACATGGAGGACAGAAGTTGCAGGGGTTCCAGCCGGTGCTAAACGTCTGTCCAGCGAGTCTTGCCTGGTCCTGTCATGGCCGCCGTGCCACTGGTGCACTGTTCTCCTGTGTGTTGCCACAGTGGCGCCTCAGCGATCAGAACCGGAGAACGTCAGCTGCATTTTGCCAGTGAATATCTTATATACTGCTGAATGTGCTCACACTGTCCCCAAACCTTCCCCTCGGCGACACCATGTTCGATCCCGGCAGAGCGCCACATGGGCTGGCCAGACGCAGGTGGTGCTCCACACTCCGCCACTGTCCCAAATCAAGTAAACTCCTCCAAACTGGCAACCGCTCTGAACGGGAGGGGGAAGAGCGTTATAAGGAATGCAACCGATTACGTTCTGTGTAATCTCCCTGAAAGGACCTAGAATCAAACTGCTATCACATGACTGATCGACGACTGATCAGAGGTCAGCAGCAGTGAGCCCTGGGGGGGCGGGGGGCAGCCTAGGGGGATGCAAAGGATGTGAGCAACCGTAAAGCACAAGCACACATTAAAGCTCGGGTAGGCGATGTTGTCCAAAAGCTCTCCTTGTCATACTGAGTGAAACGCTCCCTCCCCCTGGGAGAAAAGTCAGTACATTATGTGGACGGAAAAAGGTGCAGAAAAAATCTGACCACCGTAGCGGCCACAGGACAGTAAAAACTCCGACCAATCATAAGGCGCAGACCGCTCTTCAGGAACCAATCAAACCCCTTCGCCGTTCTACCAGCCCCCTGTGCGTACACTTCAATGGCGTGCACTGGCCCTGGTTCAGAGCGCGCTGCCAAGGCGCTCTCGGCACTCGCGTGAAAAATAGAAGGAAGGGAGCGGCGCGCTGCGCTGCTATGCGCGTTGTGTGCGGCAGTCAGAAAGGTTCACAACATTGGAGGCGATCACAAACGCGCGGCGCTTCCGCGTCCAGTGCGTTCGCTCTCAACAGGAGCTCCTCCAATGGGGTGGGAGCTGGGCGGAGCCTTGGGGAGATGCTACATTCGTGCTACATGCTAGTTCTCCAAGATCGTCAACCGTAGCTTTAAACAGCTCACAAAGACAGAAATTAATCATTATTATGTCAACTGTTTTTTTTGTTTTGTTTTGTTTCAAATACGGTACAAAAACTAAAATAGGTTTGCACAGTAACAGTATGTTTACAGTTGTCAAAATGTGGTCCCTGGACCCCCAGGACCCCCCATGGTTCTCGCTTGGCGGCACGGCATGCTCTGCACGCCGCTCGGACGCGACATCAGAAACCACGGCAGCCCAGCTTTTTGTTTTGCAGCCACTTCTCATGTTTGAGCCTGAGGAGCTGCAGCAGTGCAGCAGATGAAATGGCCTCATTGTTTAATCTGACCCCAATATGGAGGACAACCACCTGTAGGACGAAGGAGACGGTGATGGACTTCAGGAGGACACTTCCACACCCACCAGTGGACATCCAGGGGGAGGACACTGAAACAGTGGACAGCTTCCAGTCCCTGACTTCACCTCAACACTAAACTGGACTGGTCCCACAACACCAAGGACCAGAGTGTCTCCACCTTCTGAGGACACTGAAGTCCTTGTGAGTGTCCAGACCTCTGCTCAGGACCTGTTAAGACTCTGTGGTTCCTCTGCTGTCCACTACGCCGCCGTCTGCTGTCCCCGGGCAGGACAGAGCGGGACAGGAAGAGACTCAACCAGCTGGACAGGAAGACCAGCTCTGTCCTGGGCTGTCCTCTGGACAGGAGGGACAGCTCTGTCCTGGGCTGTCCTCTGGACAGGAGGGACAGCTCTGTCCTGGGCTGTCCTCTGGACTCTGTGGAGGACGTGGGTGAGAGGAGGATGTTGTCCAAGCTCACATCCATGATGAACTTCTGCTCTGAGACACTGCAGTGGACGGCAGAGGAGCTCAGCCGACTGAGACCGAGGCTCTCAGTGCAGGACAGAGCAGGTCCTTCATGTCCACCACTGTCAGACTGGACAGCTCCACTGTGGACAATATGTGCAACAACCCTGGACATTATAATATCCTGCAGCCATGGACACTTTAACCCCCAAAAGACATTCAAGGACACTAGTCCATTCCCTCTGCTGTGTCCATTAAAGGGGACATATGATGCTATTTGTCAGTCCCGTCATTTCGGTCTCAGAAGGCCAAAAACATAGTATTTAAGTTTGTTCACCCCAAATTCCTCCTTTGTTCTGAGTTTCAGATCTACGAGCCTCTGCCACCTGTACCTCTCTCCACTGTGGGATTAATGAAGTCTTCCATTCTATTCTATTCTATATGCAAATGAGGAGCTACACAAATCTGACAATGCCATTTCGGACTTTCTTGAGTGAGGAGTTGCATCAACATATTGGTTTTAAAACAATATTGTCTTTTATTTAACAATGAAATGCATCATGTTTGATTTGATTATATATATCATCTGTATCTCTGTACATTGTATGTTTTATATTCCTACACTCCTTGTATTTTGCTGCTCCTTCGTATACATTTATATTATTTATTGTTATTCTTTATTTCTTTTTCTATTTGCACCACGAGTTGTCCTTTCAATTCCGTCATACTTGTACGATGGAAATAAACACATTCTATTCTATTCTTAATTATTGAGCAATAAATATTTCACATCATGACATTGCAATATGTATAACACAACTCACCATTCAGTTCAACACAGCTTAATTTATATAGTGCCACGTACAGAGTCATCCCAAGACGGATAAAAACCCAACAGTTTCACATGAGCAAGAAAAAGCAGCTGTGGAGATGAAAGCCCCCTTTAAGAAGAAGAAACGAGGCAGTATGTCAGTCATGTCTGTACTTCCCTTTTACCTTTGAATGGCCAGGGATCTGTCACGTGATGCACTTTGCACCAATAAGGTTCCTTCTTTCTGTATACTAACTCCATGCTCCACGGCTCAGCTGTTCTCAGGGAACCCCGAGAGAAGAGCCCAGGGGTCCCCGACTCCCTCCGGCCCCAGGTGTTGACCTGTGATGTCATGATGACGTGAACAGGTGCGACGATGGACACGTGAAAATCAGCAGGCGGACAGGGCAGGTGTGCGCGCCTCGCTCCGCCACAGAGTGGCAGTGAAACCTGCTGCTGATTGGTTCTGATCGATCCACAGCAGGTACATGGAGTCTACGCGCGGTCACGTAAAATCCTTTGATCTTAAACGAGCGCCACGGTAACGCGCATGCGCCCGGCAGGCTTGAGAAACAAACAGGGAGGGGGTGGGGGGCACAACAAAAGGCTGCGTCTGCTCCGGAGCCACAGCTCGACACACGGACTCCGCGGAACTCCTCTGCGGGACTGAAGCGGACCACAGTGCCGTGGAACGGTGTGGAACCGCCGATAAACCGGTTCACCGCCACCTTTCAGCGCGGCCCGCTCAACCTGGCCTCACGAACGCAGCCGCTGCTCCGGCGCCACTTTTACACAAAATGGCGGACACGCCCCTACCGGAGCGCTGCGAGCCCGCGCAACGTTTCTGTCCCACACCGCAAACTGTGGCGCCCCGTATCCATTGAACACGTCCCACCGGGAACACCGAATCTTCCCCCGCGTATGGGTGTGGTCGGAGCGTTCGACCGGAGCCCCTGGTTCTTACCTGAAGTGGTTAAAAGCGGACAGCTGTGGGTTGTGCCTGCTGCTTTCGGGTCCTCCGCTTCGCTCCCTCCCCGCCTGCTCAGACATCTTTACAGGGACCCGGGCTCAGCACTGCGCAGGCGCAGATCCGCTTCCGGTGCGGAGCTGTCCCTCTCCATGCGCCATATTGAAAAGGTCAAACAGAAAACACACAGGGACATGACGTCTGGAGCATCCTAAAGAAACAGGAATGTTCCAGAAAACTCTGAAATTATGTTGACAACAAATGAGCACAAAAACTTGTGAAGTCAACCGTTCACAACAACTCTCAAATTCAATTCAAATCGATCTCTAGACGCAGAATACAAGACAGTCAGCTGGAAGTACTTTAAAGTTAGGGTAGACGATGTTGTCCAAAAGCATTTTTTGCCATACTGAGTGAAACGCTCCCTGCCCCCTGGGAGAAGTCAATACATTATGTGGACGGAAAAAAATGCGGAAAAAATCTGACCACTGCAGTGGCCACACGAGTGTAAAAACTCCGACGAATCGTATCACGCGGACCACTCTTAAGGAACCAATCAAATCCCTTCGCCGTTCTACCAGCCCCCTGTGCGTTCATTTCAATGGCGTGCACTGGCCCTGGTTCAGAGCGCGCGCGTGTTGCCAAGGCGCTCTCGGCGCTCGCGGCTCGCATGAAAAATAGCGGAGCGGGGCGTTGTGTGCGGGCAGTCAGAAAGGTTCATAACATTGGAGGCGATCACAAACTCCGTGCGCGTGGTGAGCGTGTGGCACTTCCACGTCCAGTGCGTTCGCTCCCAACGGGAGCTCCTCCAATGGGGTGGGAGCTGGGCGGAGCTGGGCGGAGCCTTGGGGAGATGCTACATTCGTGCTGCATGCTAGTTTTCCAAGATCGTTGACCCTGGCTTTAACAGACAAAAAACAACTGTACATGAGGAGAGGTGGAAAAAAAAACCTCCCTGTGAGCATGAGGGAGCCTGCAGAACCATTCTCACAGCAGGACACATCCTGCAGAACCATTCTCACAGCAGGACACATCCTGCAGAACCATTCTCACAGCAGGACACATCCTGCAGAACCAGTCTCACAGCAGGACACATCCTGCAGAACCAGTCTCACAGCAGGACACATCCTGCAGAACCAGTCTCACAGCAGGACACATCCTGCAGAACCAGTCTCACAGCAGGACACATCCTGCAGAACCAGTCTCACAGCAGGACACATCCTGCAGAACCAGTCTCACAGCAGGACACATCCTGCAGAACCAGTCTCACAGCAGGACACATCCTGCAGAACCAGTCTCACAGCAGGACACATCCTGCAGAACCATTCTCACAGCAGGACACATCCTGCAGAACCAGTCTCACAGCAGGACACATCCTGCAGAACCAGTCTCACAGCAGGACACATCCTGCAGAACCAGTCTCAGGGTACATTCTGTAGAACCAGACTCAGAGGAGACCATAGATATCTTATAGAACACTAGATTCCTCGTCACCGCTGCTGGCCAATGAAGCCGGACGTCCGCAGAGGTCGGCCATCTTTGTACGGAAATCTGGCTCATTACATTGTGTTGATGAGACATGAACTGTTTAACAAGCTAAAACTCGCTCAAATTTCAACCAATTTTCAAATGGTTTGGTTTGTAATAAACCTCAAATCTCTGTTAATGACAAGACATATGTTTGATGAGCACAGCGTGCCCCACACATATACAAACACACACACACACACACACACACACACACATATATATATGTATATGTATATATATATATATATATATTTAAAGTGAATGCATATCATATCCTGAATATTCATAATATTCTTCATATGAGGCTCCATGTTCAAATCCTTACACTGAGATATATTTATAGCACTGCAGACTTATGAATAATTCAGACAAACCATACATGTCCGTATTTTTAGTTTTGTTTGAAAATATTTTAAGATGTGGCAGGGCTGCAGTGGAGGCTGAAGATAAACTATTCACCCACCTGAAACTTCAGAAAAACTCAAATCTCATGAACCTCGTCATCTTGAATATACTATATTTATCAATATAACATTAAACGGTAACCTTCCTCATTATTAAATCTAGTGTGAATGTATAATGTCCCCTATAGATTATTGAAACATGAAATCGTGCACCAGAAAACACACTGTTAAAAAATATTGAATCAGGCTTTGTAAACATTTATGAAAGGAGCTCAGAAAGTCTCAAGTCAAGTAATGGAATCGCAGATTAATTAATAATTAATTAATATAATAGATTACGCTACAATACACAATCTGGAATCCATAATTATCTCTTTAGATGCTGAAAAAGCTTTTGATCGAGTAAATTGGAAATTTCTATTTGGAATATTAACCAAATTTGGGTTTGGAACGTCTTTCATAGACTGGATTAAAATCTTATATAACAACCCAGCTGCATGTGTGAAGACTAACGAGCAGACTTCTCCAAGCTTCTGTCTGCAGCGAGGAACCAGACAGGGCTGTCCACTCTCTCCTCACTGTTTGCCATCTTTATCGAGCCTCTGGCAGCTGCTATAAGACAAAATAAAGACATCAGAGGGATCCAGGCTAACAATAAGATAGAACATAAAATAAGTCTTTATGCAGATGATGTATTGCTTTTCCTGCAGAACTCTCCATCTTCTATCTCCCAGACAATCACACTTATTGACAAATTTTCACTAATATCTGACTATTCTATCAACTGGTCTAAGACTACAGCCATGCCTATAAACTGTGATTTACAAAGTATACCCAATGCTACAATCCAGTCTGGAAACATTAGATATTTAGGCATAAACATTTCTCCAAGGATATCAGAACTTTTAAAACTAAATTACGTTCCGTTACTGAAATCAACAGAGGATGACCTCTTACGGTGGAGACGCTTACCTATATCTCTTATGGGGAGGGTTGCCACCATTAAAATGATGACTTTACCTAAGGTTAACTATTTATTTTCAATGATACCAACCAAACCATCGTCTGGCTGGTTCAAATCACTGGACTCATACATATCTAAATTTCTCTGGAAAAATAAACCATCACGTATCAGTTTAAAGACGCTACAACAGACTAAAGACAGAGGTGGACTAGACTTGCCTAACTTCAGTAATTACTTTATAGCCAGCAAGCTGCAATATATCTCCAAATGGCTTAAACCGAACAATTTAGATGAGCCATGGCTGGATGTAGAGCAGCATTATGTGAGGATCTAGTCATCTCTGACCTGCCATTCATCAGTCCCACCATCAAATCCCATCGCTGTTTTAAAAGTGTCAACATCAGCTCCTCTTTAATGGCTTGGTGGGACTTTCTAAAGCTAACCAAATCTTCTCTGATCCCGTGTAAACTCACACCCATCTGGAACAACCCGGACATCGTGCAAAACAAAAAGATGATCAACTTCACTCAGTGGAGAAATAAAGGAATCAGCCAGCTTGAACATATCATTGAAAATGGCAACTTTCTATCATTCAATACTCTCATCTCACAATATGGAATCAGCAGCACAGCATTTTTAGAATATCATCAACTTAAATCTATCATAGGCATCCGTGGGCCAAGAAGGATCCCAAGCCTGGCAAGAGGCATCCGTGGGCCAGTAAGAAGCACCCCAAGCTGGTGAGGAAGCATCCGAAGCCACACCCGAAGCCGTTAAAGCATCCCAAGCTGCACCCCAAGCCGGTGAGGAAGCATCCCAAGCTGCACCCCAAGCCGGTGAGGAAGCATCCCAAGCTGCACCCCAAGCCGGTGAGGAAGCATCCCAAGCTGCACCCCAAGCCGGTGAGGAAGCATCCCAAGCCGGACCCCAAGCCGGTGAGGAAGCACCCCAAGCCGCACCCCAAGCCGCCTCACAAGCCGGTGAGGAAGCATCTGAAACCGCACCCCAAGCCGGTGAGGAAGCATCCCAAACTGCACCCCAAGCCGGTGAGGAAGCATCCCAAGCTGCACCCCAAGCCGGTGAGGAAGCATCCCAAGCTGCACCCCAAGCCGGTGAGGAAGCATCCCAAGCTGCACCCCAAGCCGGTGAGGAAGCATCCCAAGCCGCATCCCAAGCCGGGCAGGAGGCACCCTAAGCCGCATCCCAAGCCGGGCAGGGGGCACCCCAAGCCGCATCCCAAGCCGGGCAGGGGGCACCCCAAGCCGCATCCCAAGCCGGGTAGGGGGCACCCCAAGCCGCATCCCAAGCCGGGCAGGAGGCACCCCAAGGCAGGCAAGAGGCACCCCAAGCTTCACAAGAGCTCAAGGAGGGAAGCCTACACAATCATCCATTGAGCATCTTCAACAGTGCGATCTCAAAATAAAGTGTTGTTTGATGAAAAAAAAAAAAAAAAAAAAAATCTATCATAGGCAAAAAGTATACCTTTAATCAATTGCAGGGACAGCTACCTCTCGGGGTCGAAGAATTCTTAAACCTCAGTTCCCCAAAGTTGCTATCAAAGATATATAAAATATTATCAAAGGTAGAAGACGAAATCTTCCTTCCGACCTTAAAATGGGAGGCTGACTTATCTAACAACTTTGACCAAAATGCGTGGTCACAAATATGTTTAAATACTTTCAAAATGACAAAGAATTCAAATATACAACTAATACAATTCAAAATTCTGCATAGAATTCATTACACAGGACGAAGGATGTTCCAGATGGGTCTATCACAATCTGATATCTGTTCACATTGCAATGATAACATGACTGACAGCTCCCTCCATGCCTTGTGGTCCTGCACACCAGTGCAGAGGTTCTGGCTTCAGGTGTGTGAAGACCTGTCAACATGGTTCACATGCAATATCCCTGCAACTCCCACACTGTGCCTCTGAGGGGATCTGGGTGAAATTAACATGTCGATAAACTCTGTCTACATGGTTCTCACCATCTTGTGCATCGCAAAGAAAACTATCCTTGTAAATTGGAAATCCAGAAATAATCTGAGTAACGGGCAGTTTAAGAATCTTCTATTAGATCATATCAGCTTGGAGACGATGTCTGTCTGTTCAGAGGATCAATCAGCTGAATCTGGTTCCCTCTGGTCCCCTGTGATCAGCTCCATCACTTAATGTAAGGGGAAGATGAGGGCCTCTCCACTTTGAGGGTCGGTTGTTGGTGGGGGGGCCTGATGGCTGCAGGTGGTTGGCACTGTCTTGGGGTCGGGATCTGGGCAGCTTCGCTGGGGGCTGTCTTCGTGTTTGGTTTGGATTGGGGGTGGGGGGGCCGCCGGTTGTTGGGGCTGTCTGGCGGCGGTGGGGCGGGGGCCCCGGGGGGCCGGGGTCGGCGGGTGCCGGTTCATGTCCGGGCGGCCGGGGTGTCCTGGGGCGGGTGTGGCTGGGAGCCCTGGGCCCTGGTGCCTGGGGGCTCTCTCCTTCCGTGAGGGTGAGGGGGTCGACCTGGCTGGGGGGGCCGGTCGGCTCGGGCGTGCTGCCGCGGCCTGGGTCGGTGCACGCCCTGGTGTCTGGTTGCTGCCCCGGAATCCAGGGCATCGGGGTGGGTGGTTGTGGTGGTGGGGGACAGGGGGGTGGGGTGGATGGGTGGGGGGTGGCGGGGGAGGTGGGTGGGTGGTGGGGGACAGGGTGGGGTGGATGGGGGTGTAGATAGGGGGGTGGTGGGCTGTGGGGGTTAGGGGGTTGGGGAAGGTGCGTGTACGTGTATGTGTATATGTGTGTGGGTGTGTATGTGTGAGTATGTATATATGTTTTTGTATGTGTTGGTATTTATGTAGGTGTATGTGAGTGTGTGGGTGTGTATCTGGATATGTTTGTGTATGACTATGTATGTATGTGTGTGTGGGTATGTATCTGTGAGCGGGGTATGTATGTGTGTGAGGGTGTGTATCTGTAAGTATGTATGTGTGTCTGTACGTGTGTGTATATGTGTGGGCGACTGGAGCTATGTATGAGAGAGTGCGGTGTCCTGTGGGGGGGGGCCCGGTGGGCCTGGGGGCGGTGGGCCCTGGGTCTGGGTCCTTCTGCTGCCCCCTGTCTGTCCTCACCTTCACTCCTCCTGATGCATGATGGGTGTGTGCTTCTTGGGTCGGTGGTTCTCTGGCCATGGTCGCTGTCCGCCCTGGTCCTGGGGGGGGGGGGGGGGGGTGGCGCTCCTGGCCCTGTCCTTCATCGGGGGGCTCCTGGGTGACGGGGGTGCTGCGGCATCCCCGGACCCCCCTCTCCCCCCGCTCTCATGCACACACACGTAGGGCTTTGGGAGGCGGGCTTATCAGGTTGGGTGTGGTGGAGGGGGCCGTCTAAGTGGCCCCAATCACTGCACCCTTCAGTGGCTCGCCTCTCAGTCTTAATTGCACTTAGTCATGTAACACGACCAAATACATACAAACACACACATTGGGGGGTCTTGGCGCGCTGTGTCGGGGGGGGGGCTGTTCAGGTGGATGAGACTGCTCGTTTGGCCTCACTCGCGGCACGGTGTGGTTACTGACCCTCAAATTTTAATCGCAAACAACATATACTCCCATCAACACTCAAGAGACGGAGGGGGGGGAGGGAGGGCAATGGGGTCTTCTGCGCCCCCGTTTCCAGATTCCTTCTGGTGGGGGGTGGGGCGGGGGGGGGGCTGTTGTTTTCCCCACAGGCCGGGGGTTTGGAGCGGCTGTGGTTTGGGGGGCTGCTGGCTCAGGGGGGTGCATATCTGTCTGCGGCGGGGGGGTGGGGGGGTGGGGGCGGCAGTTGTGGGTGGCGGGGGGTTCTGGATGTGGGGTTCGGTGTTCCCTTGCCTTCCGGGGGTGTCTCCCACAGGATGTGACAGTTGGATGACGCGGGAATGTGAGTGTGTTTGGGGTAGGATGGACTATATGTGTGTGTGTGTGTGTGTGTGTGTGTGCGTGTGTGTGTGTGTGTGTGTGTGTGTGTGTCTGTGTGTCTGTGTGTGTGTGTGTGTGTGTGTGTGTATGTGCGTGTGCGTGCGCGTGCTTGTTAGCGTGTGCGTGAGAGGGTGTGAGTGTGTTGAAATGTGAGTGTGTGTGTGTGTGCGTTTGGTTTAGGGATGAGTGGTTGTGTGTGTGCGTGTGTGCATGTGTGTGTGTCAGTATGAGTGAGTGGGTATGAGTGTTGGGTTGGGGCGGGGGGGAGTGAGGCGGGAGAGGACAGGGGGTGGGGGGGGGGGGCCGGGCAGGGGACGGGCGGGGGGGTGGGTTCCGGGTGGGGGTCGTGGGGTGGGGGGTGGAGTGGGGTGGGGTGGGTTGGGGGGGGGGGGGTGGGGTGGGGTGGGGGGGTGGGGGGTGGGGTGGGGGGGGGGTGGTGGGGGGGGGGGTGATGCCCTGGATCTCGGGGTGCGTGGCCGGAGCGCTGGGGGGTGTACTGGCCCGGGGTGGGTAGCCGCCCGTGTGGGCTGGTTCTCCCGGGGGGGTCATAGCCCTTCGCCTGGGTGGGGGGTTGGCTCCTGGGCTCTTGGGCCTTGGGCTCTCGGCCCTGCCCGCCCCGGGCGTCCGGTGCCCGGGGTGGACCGGCTCCTGCCGGTCGTGGCTCCGCGGGGCCCGGGCCCCGGGACTGCCGGGGTCCCCGGCCGGGGCTTTCCTCTGCCCCGTTTCTGGACTGGAGCGTGGGCGTCTGCCTGGGGGGGCGGCTTGGATCCGGGCTCTGTGATGTCCGCCGGCTGTCTGGGCTCTGAGGGCCTCTCTGGCCTGCTTCTGGCCTTCTCAGAGGTCAGAGGTCATATATGCATGATCACTATCACCATCACTGTCACCATCATATTCACATGATCACGTTGATCTTTAATCACTCTTTACATACTGGGTTACCTTGTCTTCTTGTGGTGGTTAGACTAATGGTGATCTGTAGCAGACCTCTCTTGATGCACGCCCCTAGTTTACTACTAGTTACTACTAGTTACTACTAGTTACTACTAGTTACGACTAGCTATATTCAAAAAAAAAAAAAAAAAAAAAAAAAAATACGGTTTGTGGTGTCCTTGCATTTCCCTCCTTCCCTACACCTCCTTTTATTTTTGTGGCCTGGTCTGTTCACTAATATGGTTTGGAAAAAAAGGGGGGGAAAAAAAAAAAAAAAAAAAAAAAAAAAATGTATGTATGGTTCTGTAATTTTCTGTGTTGGTTGTCGGCTCTGTTTTGGTGTTGTCTAGATTGGGGGTTTGGGATTGTTCTAGGTTGCGTGTGGTGCGTCGACAACACTGTTTTGTATTGTGACTTTGTACATAGGTTGTGCCCCCCCCCCCCCCCCCCCCCCCTTCCGTTCTCCCTCTCTTTATCTTTCTCTCTTTCTGTCCCTGCTCTCTGAGCGTCTCCGTCCCGGTCCTGTCCTCAGCCATGCCGGATGCCAGCTTTAAATAAAGGCAGCAGCAGGAGGAGACTCAGTCTCATCCTGCTGCTAATATTAAAATCTGTTCGGATAGTAAAAGGCTACAATCATACAATATTGCACGCCCCAGCTACCGAACAGGACAAGGGAAAAAAAAAAAAAAAAAAAAAAAGTAATGGAATTACAGTCCCAATGTAATTAAGTAAATGAATAAAAGGCAACTGAGTGAATCTCTTGATCAACCAGTTTTTATATAACTCAGAGTCACAGCAGCAGCTGCCTTTTAGTGCTTTAAGATGTTCCACTGAAACATTTCTGCGAAATCAGAGTATAAACGCTGCACAGATCACCAGCCTCACCTTCATCCACAGAAACAATAATAATAATAGTAATAATAATGCATTGGTTTTATACAGTGCTTTTCAGGACACTCAAAGACGCTTTAAATTGCATTATTCATTCACTCCATACTGGGTGGTGGTAAGCTCCTGCTGTAGCCACAGCTGCCCTGGGGGGGGCAGACTGACGCCATCGGCCCCTCCCACCACCAACCATTCACTCTCACAACTTTCATACTCAGGCAAGGTGGGTGAAGTGTCTTGCTCAAGGACACAACGACAGTTTTACGATCGAACCGCCAACCTTCCGGTTATAAGACAACCCGCTCTACCAACTGAGCTACTGTCGCCCCTCTCTAAGTTTTCCCGTACTAAGATGGCCGCCCTCTGCGGACGTCGTGGAGTCTGCCGTAAGGTGTACAGTCCTCTAGAAGATATCTATGGGGGAGACTTCCTGCACAACCAGAACCAGAGGAGACTTCCTGCAGAACCAGATTCAGAGGGGAAGACTCTATCAAGGATTCTGGAGGATGGTTCTCCAGCTCCTCGCGTTAGCTCAGGTTACATAGATGTTTTTTCAATCCGATTGAAAACAGTCGTGTCAAACGCATGTGTGCCCACAGACAGCAGACAAAGGAATCCTCGATCAGTCCTGGTTCTCCAGGGTCCTGTTCTCCAGGGTCCTGGTTCTCCAGGATCCTGGTGAAGCGGATTGTACAGCATGCTGTGACATGAGGACAAAGTCTCTCAGGGAGTTTTCAGGTCCTCAGAGCCCAGCGGTGCTTCTATCTGCTGGATTCTGATCAATAATGTTCCATCGTCTCCGTGAGACGCTGCTCAGAGAGCTCCGCCCCCGGCCGGAGCCCCGCCCCACCCGGCACCACGTCCCGGTGTAGAGCAGCGGGTCTCCGCTCCGCCTGCCGATGTTTCGAATTAACTGGTGTCCGTGTTGACTTGTGACCAACAGACGTTGAAAACCGACTGAGACTTGTAGTCGCTCTCGCGAACGTCGGTTATTCCTGCTGCTGGAACACAGTAAGTTTATAAGTTTCAAGTCTTTTGTGAGTCTGATTTTAAAGGTCCCATATTATGCAAAATTCACTTTACAATGGTTTTGTAACAATAATATGTGTCCTGAGCCGGTCCACAAACCCCCCCAAAATGAGAAAAGTCTATTTCTCTCCTTCTCTTGCTCGCTTCACCTTTCAGCAAATGTGTGCTCAAACGCTTGGTTTTGAAATTCTCTGGTTTGTGACGTCAAAAACCCGAATCGCTCCTCCTCCGGGTTGGTGACACCGCCCCAGACAAGTGACAGACACCCCGGACCATTCCATTTATGCCCTGTGTGTTTCTGCTTGCAAGTGCTGATCTGATTAAGGGACATCTGATGCCTTTTTCACTTTGTGAAGAGTTTCTTCTAGCAGTGTGTGCTGCCGTAGCCTCATTAAGACGCTCAAGTTTGAAAATTGTCTGTTTCCTCCTTGTCTCGCTACGCCACATCTTTGAAAATGAAACTGAAACTTAAGGTGAACCGGTCCAGGAGACGTGCCTCTGACCCCCCACCGTGTAGCAGAGAGTGGGCGTGGCCAGATGCGTTCAAGAGCATCCCGGAAAGTTGGCTGTGAAAATCAGGCTGTTCCGATCAGGGCTCCTCAGAGCCACTTTTTAGACCCTCAAACTCCAAACATAGGATGAATTTGGGGTGAACAAACTTATATACTATGTTTTTGGGCTTCTGTGACCGATATGAAGTGACTGGAAAATAGCATAATATTGGAGCTTTAACATCTCCTGTTTCCAGCATGAGTTTACGAATTCTGTCACTCGTTACCATGGGAACCAGTTAATCCAGAACACCGGCCGGCGGTCTGCTGGTAGTCTGCCTCGGAGCTCTTTGAACAACTCACTGTTGCATGATTTGCGGCCATCTCTCCTCTCCTGTGTTCGTTCTCTCGCGGTTTTCATCAAAAAAGTGTTTTTCACCACCGTGGAGTTGTCCTGCTTGTTTTTGACTGTCCTGATTCCTGTTTACTGCCACATCACCACGTCACCACGTCACCACGTCACCACATACCAGGGAACCAATAATCCCCCGTCTAATCCGCTCCACTGTCAAACCGTATATATATGAGACACGGAGCAGATTATTGATCGGCGTAGATGACCTCGTACAATCTGATCCGAAATACGATCTGTTCCGAGTGAAGCGGATCCACTTGGGTGTTTATATGAACCTTTTACAATCCGCTTCAACTACAATCCGATTATATGGGGCCATGTAAACGTGGACCCTGTTCTTATCTGGAAGGGCCGTTCTCCAGTTCCAGTGTGTTCTGACCTGAATTCTCAGACGTTCTCTCCACTTCAGTCCTGACTTCAGGTGATGTTGTTTTGTGGTGGATTCCAACATTCATGTAAATGTTGACATTGAGAACCTCAACACTGCTTTTATTTCTTTAATATTTACGACTTGAAATTGAAGAGACTGATGAAGAGACTGATGAGGTGAGCATGGCTGAAACTCAGGATGAAAAGTCGGGGTTGTTTGGACCGGCTGTGGTTTGGGGGGCTGCTGGCTCTGGGGGGTGCATATCTGTCTGCAGCGGTGGGGTTTGGGGGTGGGGGGCGGCGGTTGTGGGTGGCGGGGGGTCCTGGTTGTGGGGTCCGGTGTTCCCTTGCCTTCCGGGGGGGTCTCCCACAGGACATGACAGTTGGATGATGTGGGAATGTGAGTGTGTTTGTGGTAGGGTTGACTCTGTGTGTGTGTGTGTGTGTGTGTGTGTGTATACGTTCTTGCTAGCGGGTGTGTGTGAGTGTGTCAGAATGTTAGTGTGTTTGGTTTAGGGATGAGTGGTTTTTTGTGTGTGTGTGTCCTCTGCTCCACGGATCAGGAGAAGCTCTCTGCTCTCGCTATCTTGCCAATGCTGGGCCATCTTGAAGGAAATCTCAGCTGTGTCTAAAAACAACAAATGTGTGAACTTAGCCACGCTAACGTAGCCACGCTAACGTAGCCACGCTACGGCAACGTCATCACGTAAATCACTGCGTCGACCCGGGTCTGACTTTCACACTAAAAGCCAATCGGAGCCGAGCCGATTAAAACCTGGGTCGGTCGCAGGGTTGATGGACCTTTAAACACTTTCCCACTGCCACGAGGAGCCGGTTACTAGCGGGTTGAAACAGGGTTTCTGGCCAGAGGGACAGGGGCAATGACGTATAGTAGACGAGACGCTCACTGCCCCCGGAGAGACGGCCAGCCGGAGCTGACTCCCGGTCGTGGCCGAGGCGGACTCAGAGCGGGATCCAGCACGGTGTGTGACGGTGTGTTTGGTGGTTTACCGAGGTGCAGAAGACTTCTGTTTGGAATCAAGTCACAATGCTTGAAATGTGACAGCAGGAGCCAGGAGAGCCTCGACGACCAAGGTACGTTTTATCAGTTTGATTTCCTGTTTCACTGGGGAGGCGACAGCAGCTCAGTTGGTAGAGCAGGTCGTCTTATAACCGGAAGGTTGGCGGTTTGATCCCCGCTCCCGCAGGCGTAAAACTGTCGTTGTGTCCTTGGGCAAGACACTTCACCCCCGTGGCCTAGTATGAAAGTTGTGAGAGTGAATGGTTGGTGGTGGGAGGGGCCGATGGTGCAGATTGGCAGCCTCGCTTCCGTCAGTCTGCCCCCCCCAGGGCAGCTGTGGCTACAGCAGCAGCTCACCACCACCTGGTATGGTGTGAATGAATAATGCAATATAATGTAAATGCGTCTTTGAGTGTCCTGAGAAGCGCTATATAAAACCAGTGCATTATTATTCACATCATCAGATTCCAAAAAACGGGTCATTTTCTCGTTTTTTCGTTTTTTCCCAAAAACGAAAAAACGAGAATTCAACTCATTTTTTTCGTTTTTCCATTCTGACTGACAAAATGGATTTGCCACTCGTTTTTTCCTTTTTGACAGGTGGGTGGGGCTTAACACTTCTCGCTCCTGATTGACTCATGTTTGCACCGTGCTCTTCAGAGTAAAAGTCTGGAGCCAGAGTCATCTACATGTCGGAAGAAGTAAGTAGTGATCTAATCTTACCGCGTTACATCTTTTAACACCACTGTCACTAAATACATCCTTATAAAACAATCCTCCCGTCATCGACCAGCTCTTCTTCTGAGCTGGCCTCATGCTGACAAGCATGTAGCCTGCACAATTCCTAAGACTAGTTTGAAACTAAACCTCCAACAGCAAACTCTTCTGTCTGTCAGAGGGATTTATGAATGTCACCCAGGTTTGAGCAGATCTGTGCTTCATATAGAACAGAACAGACTGTATTTATCTCACCATGGAGACACTTAGTTATGGAGGCTCGTAGAAAAACCGGGTGCAAAAAAATTAGGAAATTTGAAAATAAAGAATAAGTTAAAGAAATTTAAAAGAAGAAAAGATCAAATTTAATATACAACACATCTAAAATATAACTACTACTACTACTACTAAAATATAACAGGAGCTATAATATGTACAAATATGTACAGATATTTTTTTAGTGCAACAGAAAGAGTATATAATAAAGTGTCTATGATTGACGGGATCATAAAGTCACCATAATATAATAACCAGATAGAATCAAAAGGGTTCAGACATTTTCTCACCTAAGATTTTCAATGACTTTTCCATGACTTCATAATTTGTTACTGAATTTCCATGACCAAAACACAGCTTCACTAAAATGTATGTTTATTGGAGTATTGAACATGAGGAGGTGAGCAGAGCTCCTCAGAGCTGCTCCACTCCTCGTCTGCCGTCTCCTCCTCATCACCTCCACTCCTCTGTTCTCTCCTTGGCAGCGGTGTTACTTAAAACGCAGGCCGCCTGTCTCCAGGCTGTACTGTACTCACCGACTGTACTGAAAATAGTAAACAAACAAAGAAACATCGATTTGAAATAAAAAAAACACTATAATCTGTGATCACTTGGAGATCGAAGTCGAAAGGACACCGTCCATAAAGAGCGTCCACTGTAACCGGAAGTTTTTGTGCGGTCTGAGATTTCAGCAGAAATGACGTCACGTTGCTCCGTGCACAGCGCCTAACAATCAGGACCAAAGAGCAGCGAAGCACTGAGTCATCATGTCTGCGTAGTAGTAATATAGCTACGATGAGATATCTACAGTCCTGACAGGAGGCTGCAGCAGCTGCAGTAAGAAACGTGTAAAGATAGACTTTTACTCTGAAGAGCACCGTGCAAACATGAGCCAATCAGGAGCGAGAAGCGTTAAGCGACTGAGATTCGCGTGATGCAGAAAAAAAAGAGGACAAGAGGAGAAAAAGTCTCTCCACAGGTCACCAAAACACACATCCATCCTGGCAGAGCGAGACGGAGGAAAACCGAGAGCAGACGGATCCAGCCGAGTGCAGTCGATGTGTGACCAGCGGAGAGCGCAGCCAGCAGACACGCCTCCAATACCAACAGCCAAGCGCCGGCGCCGAGACGTTCGCGGCGCCGGCGCCTCCGCTACGCTTCCGTGTCCAGTGCGTTCGGGCCGTAAGGATCTTACAATGTTCATATGGACAAACAGTGGCGTGCTCCTCTTTCTGCTTTCTTTCTTCACCGTAAAAAATAATTCTACCTATTAGTCATGATAAATTAAGAATTTCAGTCAGCAGGACTACAAAGTATTGAAACAGTTGTAATAACTGAAGATGTTATGTTTATGTTGTAAACAAAACTTTTCAAACTTAGAAAAGCGAGTCCAGTGGAATTAGGAATTTTAGTCAAAACAATTAACTGATAATATCTTTCCTCATTGGACATTTCTGATGACATCAGCACGTTGAACGTGCATTGCAGACAGCGCCGGTTCTGCCGTCCGCCATTGCATTCACGACACGTGCGTGGCCAGGAGCTGCACGCTGACTTTATTGCAGTTCGGGTTCAATCAATCTAACGTATTTGTAAAAGGTAAGTCACCATGTTTTATGAATACCAGCCAGCGGTTCTATTTACTTTTAACTTGTCAAGTTATTAGATTAAAAAAAGGCTAAACGTGAGGCTTCAGCTATGTGGTACTAGCGGAGTGCCTCAGGCCTACGGCCCTACAAACTTCACGATTTTAACTGTTAATTCTCAACTTGCCACACTGTCTGACAGAAATGTTTGTTCTGTACAGAATACACCATGAATCGCAGGCGGGGGAGGGGGGGCGCAAGTGGTGTTGAGCGGAACGGGTGCACGGAGCGGAGTGGGTGGTGTGCTCCGAGCGGAGTGCACGCGTGGTTGGGAGTGCTCCGAGCGAAGTGCGCGCGTGGTTGGGAGTGCTCCGAGCGAAGTGCGCGCGTGGTTGGGGGTGCTCGGAGCGAAGTGCACGCGTGGTTGGGGGTGCTCGGAGCGAAGTGCGCGCGTGGTTGGGGGTGCTCCGAGCGGAGTGCACGCGTGGTTGGGAGTGCTCCGGGCGAAGTGCGCGCGTGGTTGGGGGTGCTCCGAGCGGAGTGCACGCGTGGTTGGGAGTGCTCCGAGCGGAGTGCACGCGTGGTTGGGGGTGCTCCGAGCGAAGTGCGCGCGTGGTTGGGGGTGCTCCGAGCGGAGTGCACGCGTGGTTGGGGGTGCTCGGAACGCAGTGCACGCGTGGTTGGGGGTGCTCGGAGCGAAGTGCGCGCGTGGTTGGGGGTGCTCAGAACGCAGTGCACGCGTGGTTGGGGGTGCTCGGAGCGAAGTGCGCGTGTGGTTGGGGGTGCTCGGAGCGAAGTGCGCGTGTGGTTGGGGGTGCTCGGAGCGAAGTGCGCGCGTGGTTGGGGGTGCTCGGAACGCAGTGCACGCGTGGTTGGGGGTGCTCGGAGCGGAGTGCGCGTGTGGTTGGGGGTGCTCAGAACGCAGTGCACGCGTGGTTGGGGGTGCTCGGAGCGGAGTGCGCGTGTGGTTGGGGGTGCTCGGAGCGAAGTGCGTGCGTGGTTGGGGGTGCTCGGAGCGAAGTGCGCGCGTGGTTGGGGTGCTCGGAGCGAAGTGCGTGCGTGGTTGGGGTGCTCGGAGCAAAGTGCGCGCGTGGTTGGGGGTGCTCGGAGCGAAGTGCGTGCGTGGTTGGGGGTGCTCGGAGCGAAGTGCGTGCGTGGTTGGGGTGCTCGGAGCGAAGTGCGTGCGTGGTTGGGGGTGCTCGGAGCGAAGTGCGCGCGTGGTTGGGGGTGCTCGGAGCGAAGTGCGCGCGTGGTTGGGGGTGCTCGGAGCGGAGTGCGCGCGTGGTTGGGGGTGCTCGGAGCGAAGTGCGCGCGTGGTTGGGGGTGCTCGGAGCGATGTGCGTGCGTGGTTGGGGGTGCTCGGAGCGAAGTGCGTGCGTGGTTGGGGGTGCTCGGAGCGAAGTGCGCGCGTGGTTGGGGGTGCTCAGAGCGAAGTGCGCGCGTGGTTGGGGGTGCTCGGAGCGAAGTGCGCGCGTGGTTGGGGGTGCTCAGAGCGAAGTGCGCGCGTGGTTGGGGGTGCTCGGAGCGAAGTGCGTGCGTGGTTGGGGGTGCTCGGAGCGAAGTGCGTGCGTGGTTGGGGGTGCTCGGAGCATGCGTTCGGAGTGGAGGAAGGGCAGGGATCTTTGGGGATCTGTAACTTAAATCTTAGATCTGTAATTTAAATCTGTAACAGATTCCATACATGAGATCATTGCAGAAATCAAGATAGGCAAATGCAAAAATAAGGTGGGTTTTTTTCAGTTTTGAGTGAAAACAATTGTCTTTATTTCATGGTGTTTACTAGTTGTTTTTTTCTTTTTAATTGAAGGTCCAAGTCTTCAGTTTAGTTCAGGAATTTTCAGTATATTTGCCTGTTACAATGCTACTTCCCCCAGTCCACATTAAATATTTTTTTTGCTTTTTAATCCTTAAAACTCTTGAATTTGACACAAAAACTGTATTATCAGTGCATTAATAGGCAAGTGTATGTGCACGCCTCTAGAAAATTTAAATAATTGTCATTGTTGAATGTATTGTAACTATTGTCACGATACTAACATGCGATTTTATGTTGTAGGTCATCGTTGCATTTGGAGGCTGCATGAATGAGATGGACATGTAAGTTCTGCACTTATGTCACAGGAAACCGCAGAAAAATCCTAGAGCACTACAGAACCAGCCATGGCCACTATGGAAGAAATGTAGCTCTTCCTTGCGTCTACAGTGACTGTGTGTGCTTTTTCAAGTCACAGAAGTCTCTACAAAACCATGTTAGACAACATGGATTACGGAGGAGCACACCAGTGAGCTTTAAAGTTAAATGTCTTTTATGCAACTTTGAGGAACCTGCAGATGAGAAACAGTACTTTCGTCATCTTCTGCAGCATTTGAGAAGAAAGGAAACTGTCATTTGCCCGTATAACCACTGTGGTTTTAAGTCAAGCGTTAGCTCCACTTTTCCGTCACACAAAAGTCGTTATCATACCGCCCACTCTTTACAGGATTTTAAATCAGAACTTCTTGTTAACGCTTGTATTTCAGATACAGCTGCACAAACATCAGATCCTGATACTCAATCTTCTGAGGGAAGTAGTTTTGATTTGCAGTCAGATGATGACAATGATGACGATGATGAACAAAGCAATGACACTGGTGAAAAAATTAAAGGAAGACTTGCATCTTTGCTTTTGCGCATGGAAGCAATGTTGCATGTTTCCAAGTCAGCTACACAAGAAATAATTCATGAATTTCATGAAATAGGTGTTTTAGCTGGCCATCTTTCAAAAAGCACAGTTGAAGCCGTTCTTAAAGAGCACAACTTAACAACAGATGATGCTACACTGAGGTTAGTCACTGAGACCCTCAAGGAAACCAATCCGTTTAGTTGTCTTTCAGAAACTGGGCCTCTTGGAACAGAGTACAAAAGGCAGGCATTTTACAAGGAAGCATTTGATGTCATTGAGCCAGTTGAATATGTTTTAGACGATTTGCACAAGAAAACATTTGTATACATTCCGATTTCAGTTTTATTACCAAAACTATTGAATAGGGGTGATGTAATTGACAAAATCCTTGAACAGTCAAACGTTAAGTCTGAGCTTGGTCAGTACAAATCATTTCGTGATGGGCTGTACTACAGAGATAATCCACTTTTGTCAGTAGAGGAGTTGGGTATTTCATTGGGATTATATGTTGACGAATTTGAAATCTGTAACCCTCTAGGAACTTCAAGAAAGAAACATAAAGTTACTGCTATTTATTGGGTATTGGCAGATTTGCCTGTCAGATACAGATCGACCTTGTCCAGTATATACCTTGCAGTACTGAGCAACAGTAATGACGTGAAGACTTTTGGCTATGAACCGGTTGTTGAACCACTCCTCAGAGATCTTTGTGTACTAGAAAACCAAGGGTTTTACATTGACAGACTAGGAACCAGCATCAAAGGCACAGTCCTGTACGTGTCATCAGACAACTTGGGAGCACACTCTCTGGCTGGTTTTCAAGAGTCATTTCGTGTTGATAAATTTTGTGGATTCTGTTTAGCCAGTCATCGTGCCATTCAGAGTGTCTCTGTGAGAGATGGTTCATTTCCTCTGAGAACAAAGAACTCGTATACTGATGCTGTACAGAAACTAAAAAGTACTGATGTTCTTGTTGTTGATGGTGTGAAAAGAGACTGTGCCCTAAACAAACTCACCTACTTCCATTGTGTGACAGGCTTTCCACCTGACTTCTTGCATGACCTACTGGAAGGAATTGTGCCGGTGGAGTTGTGTTTGTGTTTAAAGACACTAATTGACAGTAATTATTTCACTTTGAAGGAATTAAATACTGCCATTAAACATTTTCCATGTACTTTCTCGGATAAGTCAAGTAGGCCACAACCAATTCCCAAGGCCTTTAGAGTGAAAGGAACTATTGGTGGGAATGGCCACGAAAACTGGTCTCTTTTAAGGCTACTACCCTTGATTATTGGCAGTAAAATACCTGAGAACGACAAGACTTGGGCCATAATCTTGGACATCAAAGACATTGTGGAAATTCTGGCATCACCAAAATTTACTGAAGAAGAGCTGTTTTATCTTGAAAGTAGGATTTTTGAACACCGCCAACTCCTTCAAGAGGTTTTTCCAGAGTTCATGCTGAAACCAAAACATCACTTTTTAGAGCACTGTCCTCATCTCGTTCGTTGTTTTGGGCCTTTGCTTGAATTTTGGACAATTAGATTTGAGGCCAAGCACAGCTTCTTTAAGAAGGTTGTTCATGATGTCAATAATTTTAAAAACATATGACTGACTTTGGCCTCCAGGCATCAGCTCACGTTGGCACATTACATGGGCATGCCGAACCTCTTCAAACCAGCACTGGAAGTTGGAAAGATCTCCACTGTCTGTCCTGATATTTTGGACTCCTCTGTCAGAGACACTATCAAGAGTAAATTCAGAAATGTGACTGTGGTTTCTCTTGCCAAAACAGTTTTTTTACATGGAACTCAGTACACACAAGGAATGTTTCTATCAACTGGAAGCACAAGTGGACTTCCAGACTTTGCAAAAATCATCAATGTCTTAATTGTTGGAAATGAGCCCTGTTTTGTTGTGGAACCGTACACAGCTTGGTACGTCGACCACTTGAGATGTTATGAAGTCTGCAAAGATCCTTCTGCCAAACTGATTGTGATCCAACCAGAGGAGCTCAACCATTACTTCCCCCTGTCAGCGTACCTTGTTCAAGAGAGGCTTCTAGTTTCTCCAAAGGCTTTTCTGCTACGCTGAGGTGAGTTAAATCAGCACCTTTAAAAAAGAAATTCAAGGAAACACTACTCTCTTAATTGTGGATGCTCTACATGTCGTGCTCTCAGTTTCACAGAAAAGCACAGACTGACATCCTGGATTGTGGTCCAGCTCAAACAGCCAAAAGACTGCTTCCCTTGTCAGCACATATGGTTGGAGACAGACTTCTGGGTTCTCAAAAAGCCTTTCCGTTACACTGAGGTGAGTTAACTCAACACATTCAAATAAGGTTTCAAGAGAGCGCTTCATGAAATACTGTATTGGCCGGATTATAAGACAACCCCTATTTCTCAAATATCATTTTGTGTAAATATGTTGAAGACAATAAGGTCACTGACAAAAGACTTTATTGTACAATTATTCTATAAAAACTAGGGCTGGGACAACACGTCGACGCAAAAAATACGTCGACGCAAAAACTGCAAGTCGATGCGTCGTCTCAGAATCAAAACAATGGCGGGAGCTTCAGCGCGGGACATCATCTCTGCAAAGTCGCTCATTTCGGCTATATTTTTTCATCCATCGCCAGTGTTATCATAAAGTCAGCTCGTCTACCGTCTTCAGGTGGGTCAGCTGACAGTTTTCACTAACTTAGCCACAGTTAGCTCGGATGGGAACGTTGGAGCTCCTCTCCCCAGCAGAGAGGCACTTTGAGTCGGCCTCGGCTGTCACGGCGCCCGGGCGTCTGACTTCCAGAGGCCGAGTCGGGGCCGATTGGGTAAACGGCCCGGAGCTGCTCCACGGCGGCGACGGGAGAGCTCCGGATCTACGCTCCCGGGCGGAGACGCACTCCCTGCCGGCCGCCGAGCGCGGCGACCCGCCGCATAAACACGGAGGCGGAGAGGAGCTCCGCCACGGATTTAAAAATGAATCGTTAATCGATGCATCGAAGAACTATTTCCTAGATTAATCGATTACAAAATAATCGTTTAACCCAGCCCTAATAAAAACTCACAACAGAGATAACATTTCATGTGATTTAAGATCAAGAAATATTACTGCAGTATTAAATAAAAAAACATATTCTTTTTCTCAAAATCTGAGGCTGTGACTCAGTGAATAAGCAACAAATAAGAACCTCAAAGGTTCAATAACTGCATTAATGATGCTTTATAACCATCAAATTCAAGTTCTATTCAACTTCATGAGTATTAATAATTCAGTCTAATATATCCTGGCGGCTTGGCAGTTGTTTGTTTGACTCGGCTGCGTTGAACCATCAGTTTAAAGTTGGCATCAAAACTTGGCCTCTGTTGTTTGCTCACTTGTCTGGAGTTCCAGCCTCTTCGTTCCAGATGGTCACCTTCCTCCATTTTTCATCAGATCACATATCACACGCTCTGTTTGCTTCCTGGTCACTGATACTTTGGCTCCATCTAGTGGCGCAGATGTGTAACAACAATCTAGTCCTTGATTACAGTATGACCCCATTTTGGAGAATACAATTTCTGGAAAAAGCATTGTCCTATATTCGGGCCAGTATGGTAATCTCTTAATTGTGGATGCTCTACATGTCAGTCTTTTTGGGAAAATACAGAGGTTTTTTGTGATTGTCGTGGGCAACAATCCTTGATAATGTGGCACCTTTTCTTTAAAAATGCGATGGAATAGGCAGGATATTAATGTAATTTTATGCAATGAAATTGCAGGAACTTGCACTAGCTGCAGTTTTTTTGAATATGAAAAAGTGATTCCCCCTGCACTAGGAATGCACATGGTTAACCGTTTAACCGTTAACCGATAACAGGAACTTTGACCGGTTAATACTATCGTGTTTTGTTTTTTTCTTAAGCTCCAGCTGGAGGAGCTCTCCACAGAGCCGAGCGTCTTCCTGCAGCTGGCGTTATGTTACAGATTTCAATGACGGCGCTGCAGACGACTCCTTCAGTCACTGATTAATTCCAGCTGCCTTCATGTTGTACAGTCGGAGGGTGTGTGTCTTTGTGCGCATTGACGCATGTGGCACAAAACCAGCGTTACATTGAATATTATGTTTTATCTCCAGACGCCGCGGGTCGTCCAGATTCACAGTGAAATGGTTCAGTGTGAAGCCGCAGCATCCAGATCAACATTAAGCTCCTTCAGAACTGTTTAAAAATCGGATTTCAGAAGCTAAAACTTTGTTTAGGAAAGTAATCAGAACACACAAAGAAATGACCAGCGCGCTCACTCTCCACATCATTTAAAAAAACAACAGGAGACGATTGAAGCCTACAGTGCTGTCAGTTATATCTAAGTCTTGTAGCTTTTTTTACATTTTAGATGAGAATTTGCCGTCATTGTAAATCTGCAGTTCAGCACCGGACAGCGCCGAGTCCGTCTCTCACTCGGAGTGACGCACATTTCCGTGTCGGAATGGCGTTATTTCGGAATGGTGATGTGTCTGAATGGTGGTGCGTCGGTATGTCGGAGTCGTTTAAAGGTCGTCCATGCTTCGCGTCGCTTTGGAGCTTCGGCGCTCTTTCCACTGTTCCAAACATCCCAGAGAAGCTTTTCCAGCACTGCAGACTGTTTCTCTGCTCCTTTATTACAGATTATATAGAGAAAATGAAACACATACATTGTCAGTACGCTATCATTTAACATTAAAGTTTATTTAGCCTTTTTTTTTCTTTTCTCTGAATGGCGGGGCGGCGCCGGAGCGATTCTGTGGGCAGACCTTCTCCTCCTCCAGACAGGCTGCTGTCTCCGTCCACCAGATTTTCACTCTGGTGTTTGAGCGATCAGGCTGGAGCTCCGGCTGCCTCCACTTTTACCGTCATGTTTTGTTTTCTGTGGCGCTCTGGCGATGCGTATTCCGGCGTGACCTGCGCGCAACGCGGTCACACATTCTGGCTGCTGCGAGGACGTCCGCAGATCGGTCCACGCAGACTAATGGCCAACGCACAACCACGCAGACATGTGAAGCAGGACGGGCCTTAAATCTCATCGGTTGACGGTTATTAACCGGTTAAAGGGTGTCGGTTATCGGTCATAAAAAAAAATATAAAATCTGCATCCCTACCCGACACCCTGTGAAATCATGCAAAGCCCCACATATAAAGTTCTATGTTGTTATTATGCCACATGAACAATGTAAATTGTTAACTGGTTGCTATTGAAATAACTTTATACTCTGTTATCCAGGGGTCAACATGCTGCTGCGAATCATCCTCAACAAGGATGACAGGAAAATCAAGATCGACAGTTTGCCAGAGACTCTTGAAGAGTTTGTTGCGCTGTTGAAACTTAAACTGGAGTTGGAAGGTGACTTCGTGATTCAATATGAAGATCAAGAGTTTGACAATGAGCTCTGCAGCTTGGTGAGCTTATCTGATCTTCCAGAAGAGAAAGCAACACTGAAGATAATTGTCAACCAGGAACCTGAGTCATATCACACTGATTCAACATTGGATACAGCAAGCTTGTCGTCCTCCTCATCATCTACTCGTGAAGACAGCGCTGTCTGCCGTCGTCCTCGGCCTGACCCATTTGACATACCTCGATTCTCGTATGATGTGGAGCTGCAGCTGAAAAGGGGAAATGAAGCCTACGAGGAGAATGGGACATTGCTTAACATAAAAAAAGACACGAAATCTGAAATACTGGAAAAAATAGCCGAAAAAATGTATTCATACACTGCATACCCATCAAGGGAACAATACGAGATTGTTGCCAAAAGTCTGATCAGTAAACATCCCTGCCTGAGAGAGCCAGGCTCGGCCAAGGGTTGCTACTGCTGGAAATTCAGTTTAACATTTAAAATGGGAAACTACAGGACCGAGCTCCGTGTTGCTGGATGCTCTGAACTCCAAGTTAATCGCCGAAGCTCCGGACCAAAGCAGAAGCTGAAGAAGGCTAAAAAAGCCGAAGTCAATTTTCTCCCTGATTTTCCTGAAGGAACAAGCCAGGATGCTCTGGAGGAAGAGAGATTAGCCCTTGTTGGTGAGATGAAGAAGAAGAAGGCTGACACGAAGAAAGTCAACGAACTGATGGGAAACACCTTCTCCCTTCGACGCAAGCAGATAGTGGAACAAGAGCCACCTGTTGCTGAGGTGAAGAGGGATTGGCCGGCTCTGTTCCCAGAGCAGCAGGTAAGGGTCTTGGAATGCTAAAACTGTACCTCTGGTAAGTTGGTGTGGATGTTAATGGTGAAATTATCAGCACTCTACACAAGGGAATTGTGTGAATCATTGCATGATCCCCTCCGGAACCACTGACGGCCTTTTCACCTTTCGGATCAGAAATGCAGTGTTCGTGTGATCTCTCACACAAACTCTTGCCTGCACAATCTTCATATAACGGTAGTGGCACAGTATTTGGCAATATATAATTCAAGCAACAGTCTTTGGTATTATTCCAAGTCTTAAAAGTTCTTTGCAAGGTGAATATTAAGGCCAATGTGTTTTTGATTGTTGTTTTACTTTTTGTTTGAGCACAGACCAAGCTGAATAAAGTTTGTTTTTTTGTTTTTGGACAGATTGAGGCCGAATTTACAAGGATTACTGCAACTGAGCTAAGAAGTTCCTTTTTTTCTGGACTGGAACAGCATTCGCCTCGACTTCTCCAGCTGTACCAGGGCTGAGGAATCTCCTTAACATGCTTGAAAATGATGTAAGTAGTTTACTTAGGATGCACTATAATACTGGTTAATGTTACACAAATTGAGGATTGGTGACTTTAATACTGTACTCTGTTTCTAACAGAATTCAAACCAAATGAAGAGAGATGTCGTGTTAAAGGGCCTGCCATATTTCCTTCGTGAAGATCCTACAAAATTCCACAGAACTGCAGGGGTGAGCTTGAATTTTTCTTATTTTATCGAAGGAAATTGCAACGCCTATGCAATTGCTGGCATTCGTTTGTTTTTTTCTTTTCTTTTAAAAATAACTCAAAAAATTGTTTTTGGTGAATCTGCATACAAACTGGCCTCACACGACGCACATTAAGTCTTCCGTCAACCACTCATTGGTGGACTCTGCACTCTGAATGAATTGACTTTTTTGCCCATCCGTGCTGAATGAGTGTGTTAATCTGTCTGGAAAGAGGCAAAGTATAAATTCTAACAATGTTGACTGCTGTTGCTGCATGGCTTGTTGCTAATGCTTGTGAAAAACCTTTCCACAATTATTTAAACCAAGCCAAATAATCTAACAAGTTCCATTTCCCTGTCATTTGCCACACCATTGTAGCATGAGGGGAGGGAACGTGTTTTCTTCTTTCAGTGACATCAGACAAATAAAAATTATGACGGTGCTGTTTTTTGTTTTTCTTCTTATCTTTGAGAAGCCCACAGATATGGAGGAAGAAATGACGAGGGGATTGAAAGTGGGAATCCTCACAATTCAAGAAGGGGAAGATGTCGTTGACGTGTCGGCGGTGCTTGAGGATCACATCGTTCTGCATGGCATCGAGGAGTATTCGCATGCTGCAGCGGCGCTGTTTGGACTGCTGTACGTCCTCAACATTGACCACTACCCCACAGAGCTGAAATACACCTTTGAAGTGATTCAGAAGGTTCTGATGGGGATCGGAGGCGATCAGTGCTCGGCACGAGTCCATGGCCTGAGAAACAGACGTCTCTGTAAGACCGTTCAGGTCCAACAGAGACCGTTTCTGCCAAACGCGTCACGACCTGACGTAATGTCATCAAGGTTTCTGGATCTTTCAAAACGTCTGTGACACTGGTCAGATACCACTCTGTAAATAGTTTTTTTATTTAAAAAAAAAAGTGTTTTTAGGTAAAAAGGTTGTGAGTTTTAATTGGAGAATGTTGTTCACTAAAGTCTTTTGGTGTTGTACATTTTACAGTTTTACAGTGTTGTCATTTTAACGGTGTCTCCAGTTCAAACATTTTGTAAGTATCCTGTTTTTCAGTTTTCAGTGTTCCTGCTAAGTTTAAATTCTCGCTTTTTCATATGTGAGCCATAGTGGCAAAATGAGGTTTTTTCTGAAGTAGTGACCATGACGCCAAGTTCAAAGATTTAGAACATGTTTCATGGGAATGTGCAATGTCATTTTCAAATATCATCCAGTTAATAAATGTTGGGATGATGAAAAGGTGGAATTTGATTGTTTTTTATGCACAGCCACGAATGTGTAGAGACAAGATCAAGTCAAAAGTGAAAGGAATTATATGTATGCAGAACTTTAAAACTTAATTAGAAGTGAGTCCCATTGAAGCTGACTCCAATGTAAATGTCTCGTTCAGCTGACAAAAAGTTAAGTTAGGTTAACTCAACATTGTAGGTACACAGAAGTATAAATTAAGTTATTTCACATTTGTAATTGCAGTTGAAAGGGATTACATGATCGTGTTGACTAAACTGTAGAATTCTATTGGAATTGATTTGTACTGAAGTTATGAAAACTTAAAAATTTTAGTACAGCTGAACTGCAATAAATTTCATTAAACTTGAAAATACTATTTATTTTGAATAGTTCAGAAGTTACTTGAATGTGTTTTCTTAAGTTAAATCAACTCAAAATTCTAAGGCAGCCTGGACACTCGCTTTTAAGTTGAAACAAAGAGTTATTTTTTACGGTGTTCTTTATTCCAGACTCGAAATGGTCCATAAAATTACACACAAATACTAAAGACAGCAACAAAACAGAAAAAGAGCACTACACATATAAACTATATAAACACTCTCTCCAGTGTCTCCAGAGCACAGAGGTGTACCAGACACTGCTCTGCCCAGGTTTAACAAAAGCTTGAATAATTTTATCATCAGAGTCCTTGAGTCGCTTAATAAACTTAAAAATAAAATTTCTAACAGCATTCAGTGTTCTGACATTGTTCTGCACAAACCACTGGCTCACTCTGCCATCTACTGGGCGAAAAGGAAACGTTTCTCATGAGCACCGCCGTGCAGCTGACATGTCTCAAAGTTAAAATGACCCACGTATTTTATGATCAACAGACATGTCACACTTATCGAAAAGGTGAACACTTAACGATCTCGCGTCCGCAAATTAGATGTATGCAGGCCAGGCAGCAGACCTGTAATTATTATTATTATTATTATTATTCTTACAGTAGTAGTAGTAGTAGTAGTGGTGGTGGTATTGTTGTTAATAATAATAATAATTATTATTTTTTTCCAACATTATTACAAGCCTAGCAGTGTATGCAATAAATGCTGTTCAAAAATAAAAACGCTATTTAAAGTAATTCATCTTTTATTACCCATTTATTAGTAAGGCTTTTATTTTGGTAGGGAGTCCATTTGACCCGTGACGTCAGAGGTCACGTGCTTCCGTTTTTTGTTTTGAGACCTGAAACGAAAAAACAAAAAATTGAAATCCAAAAACAAAATTCAGCCGTAATTTGCTTGTGTTGGTTTTGTTTTTGGTTTTGAATTGAGAAAGAAAAAAAACGTTTTTTCGTTTTTGGTTGAAAACGAAAAAAGGAAAATTGAGCCATTTTTTTCCTTTTTTGGTTTGTTGGTTTGGTCAGAAAGACCCTGACCCTGACCCTGACCCTATTTCTTGTTGCTTTACTGTGTTTCATGCTTTCATTTTCTCCATTTCTTGTCTTCCTTTGGCTGTTTCACTCAATCCGTTTTAATTATTCTAGAAATGAGTGTCCATTGTATTCAATGAACCTCTTCTGATTAAATTGACTTCATTTTTTATTACACTACTTTATTTTTTACATTTTACTCTGAAAACCCTCTGTGTATGTTAAGGTATTACATAAATAATGTGCTGTTCTGACTGCAAGAATTACTCCTCCAGAAACTTTTTATGGCCATTTTTGTGGGAGGAAAAGAGCAGCCAGTCCGAGGTCTGTGGGTCTGAGCAGCTGTGAAAGACCTACTGAATCATTTGAATTGGAGAGAAGTTGTTTAAAACACTAACTTTCTTATTTGGCAGTGGTTCTGTTCTGACAGAAACAGTACTGATTTCTATGAGCAGCCTGGTGCTGCGGGGTTCAGGGGCCGTCTACAACTTACAAGACGCTGCAGCAGTGAAGACAAACGCCATGTCCAATAAATCTGATAGGAGACAAATGAGGATTGTAGTGATTATGGTGACGCTGCAGTGAATCCCAGTGGTGGTATTACATTGTTTTTTTTTGTGGTATTTGTCTTCAGTGTTTCAGCATCTTGCAAATTGTAGACGGTCCCTTAACCCCGCAGCACTACCGACTATTGAAATCAATATTGTTTCTGCTGCTTGACAGACAGATAGTTTTAATAAAAATGAGCTTGTAGCCTGTCGTCCAGCTCACAGCGATGGGATGGAGGCGCCCTTTGTGTGTTACTGACGTTTTGTTACAGAGTTACTGAGACCGAAAGTCCACATCTGTCAACATGCTGCTAACTTCACTGGACTGTTCAGTGAATTAATTATATAAATAATTCATGGGAACGAATTAGTAATTTGTGCGCACGATTTATTTCGTGGCCACAACTTAATTCCGTTTGTTATTATATGAGTGTGATTGCCATAGAAACAGGATTTGTTTTTTCTTGTCTGTGAGGGCTAAATGGCGCTGTGATCCTATTAACAGTCAAAGCCATAACATAACACATGTTGTCCCATCAGTGATGGCCAGCAGCCTTGAAGTCTGTATTTACCCAGGATTCCACAGCGCCCACAGCTTCTGCCACTACCGGGAGTCAGCGCCGGTTTGCCATGGCGCCGCTGCTGCCATGGTGCCGCTGCTGTATGGCTGATCGGCTTAGTACTCTAAATTGACGATCCAGCTATGAGCCCCGGGCGCAGAGCAGTCCTGTAGAACGCTCCTCTGTTGATCTTGTTGATCCCGTCACTAATCCTGCTCCCGGATTTTTACAAGTCCAGCATGGAGGTTTACCTAGGCTAACAGAGACTGAGTCTGTCCATAGTGCTCAAAGCATTAGAAAAAAGTCAATGGGTAAAAAGCTTAACACCTGTACGAGACAGAATAACTCTTCCAGTAGGAAATACATAAAATGTGGTCTACTAAACATTAGAGCAATCTCCACTAAATCTCTGTTAGTTAATGACCTTATCGGTGACAATAACATTGATCTCCTTGCTCTAACAGAAACTTGGCTCCAGCAAGATGACTATGTGAGGCTCAATGAATGTACCCCTCCAACCTATGTTAATTTCCAAACAGCTAGATCAACAGGTGGAGGTGGAGGTGTGGCAGTGATTTCCCACTCCAGTCTTCTTCTTAAACCCAAAACTAATGTTAAATTCAACTCTTTTGAAAGCTTAATACTAACGCTTACTTGTCCAAGTTGGAAGAATCAAAAAGCTGTGCTATTAATTATTGTGTATCGACCTCCTGGTCCTTACTCTGACTTTTTAACTGAGTTCTCAGAGTTTTTAAGCAATATAGTATTGACTCATAACAAGATCCTTATAATAGGTGACTTTAACATCCATGTGGATGATTCTGGTGATAGTTTGAGTAATGCGTTTATTGCAGTATTAGATAGTATCGGTTTCACTCAAAATGTTGATGAATCCACTCATAGTCACAAGCACACCCTGGATCTGGTCTTAACATATGGGATAGAGGTCAGGGACCTAAATGTTCTCCCTCAGAACCCTATACTCTCAGACCATTTTTTAATTACTTTTCAGGTTTTGATTGAAGACTACTGTGCTCAAAAAGATAAAATTCAGCTGATACGGACATTATCTGAAAAATCTGTGGCTCGGTACAAAGAATTGATCCAGCCTGCATTTGCTGCATTATCTTGTGAACTCACAGAAATGAGCTTATTGACCAGTGGTGATAATAGTGATCAGTTTGTTGACAGTGCTATGCACTCACTAAAATCTGCCCTTGACGTAGTGGCCCCGTTGCAGCTGAAAACCAATCAACCCAGGCGCGTTGCTCCATGGTTTAATTCTGAAACCCGTGTTCTCAAACAAAAAACTCGGCAATTAGAAAGACTGTGGCGTAAATCTAAATCAGAACAATCTCTGAAGGCCTGGAAATGTAGCTTGCTAAGCTATAAACAAACTCTTTTTAAAGCCAAGACATTATATTACTCTCGTTTAATAGAAATAAACAAAAATAACCCTCGGTTTCTATTCAACACTGTAGCCAGACTGACAAACAGTCATACTGCAGTGGAACCAGTAATCCCAGAATCTTTAAACTGCCATGACTTTCTTAAATTCTTTAATGATAAAATCATAACCATTAGAGGTAAAATCAGTGAAGCGCTTTCCTCAGATCAAGCTCAGGGAATCCAGCCACTGCCTCCACCTGAAATACCTGAAATACTAGATAGTTTCTCATCAGTCAATGGGGCTGAGATTACTTCAATTGTAATGTCTTCTAAAACCTCAACCTGTCTCCTAGATCCAATTCCAACTAAGCTTTTCAAAGATATTCTTCCAGTTATCTTAAATACGATCATAACTATAATAAATACCTCTCTAGAAATTGGCTATGTGCCACAGTCATTTAAATTCGCAGTAATCAAACCACTGCTGAAAAAACCTAATCTTGATCCTGATATTCTAGCCAACTACAGACCGATATCAAATCTGCCTTTTATTTCAAAAGTCCTGGAAAAAGTTGTGGTTAAACAGCTTTGCCGCCACCTACAGGACAATAGTTTATTTGAGAAATTTCAGTCAGGATATAGAGCTTATCACAGCACTGAGACTGCGTTAGTTAAAGTCACTAATGACTTGCTATTGGCGGCTGACGCAGGTCTAGTCTCAGTCCTGGTTCTCTTAGACCTCAGTGCAGCTTTTGATACAATTGACCACAATATTCTCCTGCAGAGGTTAGAATGTGAGGTCGGCATCAGAGGAAAAGCCCTCTGCTGGTTCAAATCCTATTTATCTAATAGGTACCAATTTGTTCACGTTAACCAACAGTCCTCACCGTGCTCCCAGGTCAGTTATGGGGTTCCTCAAGGGTCCGTGCTCGGGCCAATTTTATTTCTGTTATATATGCTTCCTTTAGGGAACATAATTAGAAGTCACGATATCAATTTTCATTGCTATGCAGATGACACACAACTGTATTTATCTATGAAACCTGATCAAACTAATCAAATAGACAGACTCAGTGACTGTATCAGAGAAATTAAAACCTGGATGACTACGAACTATCTCCGTCTGAATCCTGGCAAAACAGAGGTCATTATACTAGGCCCCCATAAACTGAGAGAGTGTCTATCCAAACAGATTATTACCTTAGATAACGTCAGTGTATCCTCCTCCTCTACTGTCAGGAACCTCGGGGTCTTATTTGATCAGGATATCTCCTTTAAAGCACACATCGACCTGGCTTGTAAAACAGCATATTTCCACTTGCGCAACATAGCTAAAATAAGAAACATTCTACCTAGAAGCGATGCAGAAAAACTCATCCATGCATTTGTTTCCACTAGATTGGACTACTGCAACTCCCTTCTTGCAGCCTGCCCAAAAAGTGTATTAAAAAACTTTCAGTTGGTTCAAAATGCGGCCGCCAGATTATTAACTGGAACTAGAAGACGTGAACACATTACTCCCGTTCTAAAATCTCTTCACTGGCTTCCAGTCGAGTTTAGAGTTAGATTTAAAATCCTTCTCCTCACTTACAAAATCCTAAATGGGATGGCTCCAACCTATCTCCAAGATGCTTTAACGCCTTATCAACCAATCAGAGCACTTCGCTCTCAAAATGCAGGGTTACTGGTGACTCCTAGAGTCTCTAAATGGACACTAGGTGGAAGAGCCTTTAGCTATCAGGCACCGTTTTTATGGAACCAGCTTCCAAGTGGTGTCAAAGAGGCAGACACAGTCTCCACATTTAAGGTTAGGCTCAAGACGTTTCTCTTCGATGCAGCCTATGATCAGGTCAGCTAGGGATTCTAGACTAAACTAAACTAAACTAAACTAAACTAAACTAAACAAAATGAAACTATCTAAACTATACTAACTAAATACTAGTTTAAATACTAAACTATCTTCTTATTGTCTCATGCTAGCTGTTGCCAAAGCTGTCCGTCCCTGGGAGAGGGATCCCTCCATACTGTGGTTCTCCCCAAGATCTCTTCTTCTCCCACTGGGTTTCTGGAGTTTGTTCTTGCCGGATGTGAGGGTCTAAGGCGGTGGTTGCTTCGTTTTGTCTCCTTACTGTGAATTTGACATATTAACATTATGCTTATTCACTGTTTTTATTTTTACCAACCAATGTAACATCTTGAAGCAGCTGTTGTTGTGATACTGGGCTGTACAAAAATACATTGATTGATTGATTGTCCGCCGAGCAGCGAGTGGTCTGGCTCTGGACAGGGGAATTAGACGCTCCATTCACTTCCTGGTCACCAGTAGTTTGGCTCCATCTTGCAGCGCAGATGTGTAACGACAATCTAGTCCTCGACTAAAATATGATCCCATTTTCGAGAATACAATTTCTGGAAAAAAAATCTGTTTGTCCTCTCTTTTTCCCTCTGTCTGTTCCCTCACCCCCTCTGGGCCTGGTTCTGCAGGGTTCTCCTCCTCTGAGCCTGGTTCTGCAGGGTTCTCCTCCTCTGGGCCTGGTTCTGCAGGGGTCTCCTCCTCTGGGCCTGGTTCTGCAGGGTTCTCCTCCTCTGAGCCTGGTTCTGCAGGGTTCTCCTCCTCTGGGCCTGGTTCTGCAGAGTTCTCCTCTGAGCCTGGTTCTGCAGGGTTCTCCTCTGGGCCTGGTTCTGCAGGGTTCTCCTCCTCTGGGCCTGGTTCTGCAGGGTTCTCCTCCTCTGAGCCTGGTTCTGCAGGGTTCTCCTCCTCTGGGCCTGGTTCTGCAGAGTTCTCCTCTGAGCCTGGTTCTGCAGGGTTCTCCTCCTCTGGGCCTGGTTCTGCAGGGTTCTCCTCCTCTGGGCCTGGTTCTGCAGGGTTCTCCTCCTCTGAGCCTGGTTCTGCAGGGTTCTCCTCCTCTGGGCCTGGTTCTGCAGAGTTCTCCTCTGAGCCTGGTTCTGCAGGGTTCTCCTCCTCTGGGCCTGGTTCTGCAGGGTTCTCCTCCTCTGGGCCTGGTTCTGCAGGGTTCTCCTCCTCTGAGCCTGGTTCTGCAGGGTTCTCCTCCTCTGGGCCTGGTTCTGCAGAGTTCTCCTCTGAGCCTGGTTCTGCAGGGTTCTCCTCTGGGCCTGGTTCTGCAGGGTTCTCCTCCTCTGAGCCTGGTTCTGCAGGGTTCTCCTCTGGGCCTGGTTCTGCAGGGTTCTCCTCCTCTGGGCCTGGTTCTGCAGGGTTCTCCTCTGGGCCTGGTTCTGCAGGGTTCTCCTCCTCTGGGCCTGGTTCTTCGGGTGTTCCCTTCCCTCAGCTCTTCTTGCTCATGTGGATCTGTTGTGCTTTCGCTGTAGAAGTCTTCAGACAGTGTGACTGTTCTGTGTGACTGTTCTGTGTGACTGTTCTGTGTGACTGTTCTGTGTGACTGTTCTGTGTGACTGTTCTGTGTAAGTGAAGCTGAATTGAATTGGAAGCTGAATCTATAATTGTATTCATTGCTGAAAAAAAACTATTACTTAAAACATCCTGAATTATTTCCAGGAGCATTGTATCGCTTCAAAAACTTTGAAAATGCATCAGGAATGTGTAACAGACTTCAGCTTCAGTGTACCTTTGACTTCTGAGCAAGAGAACGAGCGCATGGATCCAGCTGTTCGGGACCAATCAGCGGTCAGTACTGCGACCATGTGACCTGGGCCTGCTGTCCAGGTTGCTCCTTTACATGATGATGGCACTCATTGTTTGATCACATTTTATTGAAGTTGTACTTTTCAAATTTTGGAACATTTTATATTCACAGAGATTCACACGAAGTGTCTTTTGGTCTTTCCACTGCATGGACAGTCCTCACGTGTCTTTAGGTCCCTCCACTGCATGGACAGTCCTCACGTGTCTTTAGGTCCCTCCACTGCATGGACAGTCCTCACGTGTCTTTAGGTCCCTCCACTGCATGGACAGTCCTCTGGATGTGACTTTTACTTTGACAGTGGTCTCAGTGGGGGGTGCTGTTCATCAGATAGGAAATGTCCCGTGTCAGTGGACGGTGTCCGTCCAGCATTCAGTGGTGTGCGGCGTGCAGCAGCAGGTCCACGGCGTCCTCCACGTCCTCCACCAGGTGCCGGGGCTCCAGCAGCTCCGGCTCCAGGACCAGGTCTCTGTGGAGCCCCACCGCCGCGGCGCCGGTCTGGGTGGGAGGAAGCTCAGAGCGAGGGTCGTACACACCTGTACACACCTGGGAGGGGCGGAGACAGGACACATGGACACATGGACACACGGACACACACACTCTTCAGTCACACAGGAAGTCCTGCAATCTCCAGGGGAGTCTTGAGAGACACTGCTGGTGTCCCTCAGGTTCAATTCCTGCTGGATGCATTCAAGGACTTTTCTCTCCCAGCCCCCTCAACCTGTCCTGCTGTTCAGGACAGCGTCCCCCACCCCGTCTCCAGCCACCCCCCCTCTCCTGGTCAACCTCCTGGTCCTCCTCCTGGTCCTCCTCCTGGTCCTCCTCCTGGTCCTCCTCCTCGTCCATTGCTCACCCACCTGGAGACTGCCGCGGCGCCGTGAGGGTCGTGTTCTTGGACACATTCAGGCCGGTGCTGCTGCAGGGGACGCTGGAGGACGCAGGAGTGGACGGACGCCTGGCTGCCTGGACCATGGACTACCTCACTGAGCGTCCTCAGTCCAGCGTCTCTGAGTCAAAGGTGGTGGTCCCAGGACACCGTCCTCTCACCTGTCCTCTTCACCAGCTACACCTTCCACCGGACAGCTGTCCCTCCAGAAGTCCTCCGAGGACTCTGCCATCGTGGGCTGAGGGGAACCAGCTGGAGAACCGGTCGGTCATCATGGACATTGTGGACTGCTGTGAGGACAACCACCAGTAGGACAAAGGAGACGGTGATGGACTTCAGGAGGAGGACACTTCCACACCCACCAGTGGACATCCAGGGGGAGGACACTGAAACAGTGGACAGCTTCCAGTCCCTGACTTCACCTCAACACTAAACTGGACTGGTCCCACAACACCAAGGACCAGAGTGTCTCCACCTTCTGAGGACACTGAAGTCCTTGTGAGTGTCCAGACCTCTGCTCAGGACCTGTTAAGACTCTGTGGTTCCTCTGCTGTCCACTACGCCGCCGTCTGCTGTCCCCGGGAAGGACAGAGCGGGACAGGAAGAGACTCAACCAGCTGGACAGGAAGACCAGCTCTGTCCTGGGCTGTCCTCTGGACAGGAGGGACAGCTCTGTCCTGGGCTGTCCTCTGGACAGGAGGGACAGCTCTGTCCTGGGCTGTCCTCTGGACTCTGTGGAGGACGTGGGTGAGAGGAGGATGTTGTCCAAGCTCACATCCATGATGGACTTCTGCTCTGAGACACTGCAGTGGACGGCAGAGGAGCTCAGCCGACTGAGACCGAGGCTAATAGTCTGTTCTACTGTCACTGAGCCCCCCCCGAGCCCCCACCAACCCCCCGAGCCCCCCCCAACCCCCCGAGCCCCCCCCGAGCCCCCCCCAACCCCCCGAGCCCCCCCCCCCAACCCCCCCCCCCATCCCCCCCCAACCCCCCGAGCCCCCCCCAACCCCCCCCCCCCCCCCCCATCCCCACCGCCCGTTTGTCTGTCCCCCGTAATCCAGGACCTGAACCCAGCGGTGATCCAGAGCTCAAAGACAGGGTCCATCAAACCACACTGGGGTTCCTGATTGTGACCTTTGACCTCGCAGCTCCTCAGGAGGGGCTCAGTGAGCTTCATTTGTTGCCAGCAGAGCATTGTTTTTCATCTTCTACGTACCAGGATGGAGTGACACTGAGACGCTGACTCCGCCTCCTCTGTGACATCACTTCCTGTGCCCTGCACCGCCAGCTCGGCTGTCCCGGCCGCATGGCGCCGGGACAGGTAACGGTTGTAGAGATTGGCTCCATAGATGTCTGTCATCACGTTGTCTCTGGGAGGACAGTGAGAGGACACGCTGTCAGGGACATGTTCTAGATGTAAGACATGTTCTAGGTATGAAAGACGTGTTCCACAGTTCCCAGACGGTGTTGTGAGCGGCTCGGTTACCCCACAGCGTAGATGGTGCTGACTCTGCGGCCGAGGTTCTGCTGCCGCAGCAGAACCTCGGCGTGCCGGTAGGTTCTCAGCGCCGGTTTTCCCAGCAGGGCCTGGTACTGCAGCTCTCGCCCGCTCAGCTTCCTGTAGACCGACTCCAGGCACAGCAGGAACATCCCGTGGCCAAACCTACACGGAACGTCGTGACCACACGTCAGACGAAGCCCCGCCCCCCGGGTCGGAGACGACGGGCGCGGTTTGGCCGTTACCGTGGCGACGGCGCCTCGGCCATCCACAGCAGGTCCGCGTTGCACGCCAGAACCGGGAGCTGCGTCTTCGGCCGGGCGTCGTACACGGAACCCGGACTTCCGTTGGTCATGAGCAAGTCGATCAGCAGCTGCAGGTTCGTCTCCCACCGTACGGGCTCCCCGAGCAGGATTATCGCTACGGCAACGCCACGAAGCACAACAGCAGTCACACACTGGCAGAGAGTCCAGAGCGCCGGAGGAACACTGCTGAGTCTGTTGTTGTACCTTCGACCCGAGGGAGACTCCGAGGCTCCGACTGAAAACAAAAACCTCGTTTGAGTCTGAGAGCGTCACTGTAATGAGCCACGCAGGTGAAGCTCTTCACCTTGATGAGCCACACAGGTGAAGCTCTTCACCTTGATGAGCCACGCAGGTGAAGCTCTTCACCTTAATGAGCCACACAGGTGAAGCTCTTCACTGCAGGTGAAGCTCTTCACTGCAGGTGAAGCTCTTCACCTTGATGAGCCACGCAGGTGAAGCTCTTCACCTTGATGAGCCACACAGGTGAAGCTCTTCACTGCAGGTGAAGCTCTTCACCTTGATGAGCCACACAGGTGAAGCTCTTCACCTTAATGAGCCACACAGGTGAAGCTCTTCACCTTGATGAGCCACACAGGTGAAGCTCTTCACCTTAATGAGCCACGCAGGTGAAGCTCTTCACTGCAGGTGAAGCTCTTCACCTTGATGAGCCACGCAGGTGAAGCTCTTCACCTTGTTGAGCCACGCAGGTGAAGCTCTTCACCTTAATGAGCCATGCAGGTGAAGCTCTTCACTGCAGGTGAAGCTCTTCACCTTGTTGAGCCACGCAGGTGAAGCTCTTCACCTTGTTGAGCCACGCAGGTGAAGCTCTTCACCTTAATGAGCCATGCAGGTGAAGCTCTTCACTGCAGGTGAAGTTCTTCACCTTGTTGAGCCACGCAGGTGAAGCTCTTCACCTTGATGAGCCACGCAGGTGAAGCTCTTCACCTTAATGAGCCATGCAGGTGAAGCTCTTCACTGCAGGTGAAGTTCTTCACCTTGTTGAGCCACGCAGGTGAAGTTCTTCACCTTAATGAGCCATGCAGGTGAAGCTCTTCACTGCAGGTGAAGTTCTTCACCTTGTTGAGCCACGCAGGTGAAGTTCTTCACCTTGTTGAGCCACGCAGGTGAAGCTCTTCACCTTAATGAGCCATGCAGGTGAAGCTCTTCACTGCAGGTGAAGCTCTTCACCTTGTTGAGCCACGCAGGTGAAGCTCTTCACCTTAATGAGCCATGCAGGTGAAGCTCTTCACTGCAGGTGAAGTTCTTCACCTTGTTGAGCCACGCAGGTGAAGTTCTTCACCTTGTTGAGCCACGCAGGTGAAGCTCTTCACCTTGATGAGCCACGCAGGTGAAGCTCTTCACCTTGATGAGCCACGCAGGTGAAGCTCTTCACCTTGTTGAGCCACGCAGGTGAAGCTCTTCACCTTAATGAGCCACGCAGGTGAAGCTCTTCACCTTGATGAGCCACGCAGGTGAAGCTCTTCACCTTGTTGAGCCACGCAGGTGAAGCTCTTCACCTTAATGAGCCACGCAGGTGAAGCTCTTCACTGCAGGTGAAGCTCTTCACCTTAATGAGCCACACAGGTGAAGCTCTTCACCTTGTTGAGCCACGCAGGTGAAGCTCTTCACCTTAATGAGCCACGCAGGTGAAGCTCTTCACTGCAGGTGAAGCTCTTCACCTTAATGAGCCACACAGGTGAAGCTCTTCACCTTGTTGAGCCACGCAGGTGAAGCTCTTCACCTTAATGAGCCACACAGGTGAAGCTCTTCACCTTAATGAGCCACGCAGGTGAAGCTCTTCACTGCAGGTGAAGCTCTTCACCTTAATGAGCCACACAGGTGAAGCTCTTCACCTTGTTGAGCCACGCAGGTGAAGCTCTTCACCTTAATGAGCCACACAGGTGAAGCTCTTCACCTTAATGAGCCACGCAGGTGAAGCTCTTCACCTTGTTGAGCCACGCAGGTGAAGCTCTTCACTGCAGGTGAAGCTCTTCACCTTGATGAGCCACGCAGGTGAAGCTCTTCACCTTAATGAGCCACGCAGGTGAAGCTCTTCACTGCAGGTGAAGCTCTTCACCTTGATGAGCCACGCAGGTGAAGCTCTTCACCTTAATGAGCCACGCAGGTGAAGCTCTTCACCTTAATGAGCCACGCAGGTGAAGCTCTTCACTGCAGGTGAAGCTCTTCACCTTAATGAGCCACACAGGTGAAGCTCTTCACCTTGTTGAGCCACGCAGGTGAAGCTCTTCACCTTAATGAGCCACACAGGTGAAGCTCTTCACCTTAATGAGCCACGCAGGTGAAGCTCTTCACTGCAGGTGAAGCTCTTCACCTTAATGAGCCACACAGGTGAAGCTCTTCACCTTGTTGAGCCACGCAGGTGAAGCTCTTCACCTTAATGAGCCACACAGGTGAAGCTCTTCACCTTAATGAGCCACGCAGGTGAAGCTCTTCACCTTAATGAGCCACGCAGGTGAAGCTCTTCACCTTAATGAGCCACACAGGTGAAGCTCTTCACCTTGTTGAGCCACGCAGGTGAAGCTCTTCACCTTAATGAGCCACACAGGTGAAGCTCTTCACCTTAATGAGCCACGCAGGTGAAGCTCTTCACCTTGTTGAGCCACGCAGGTGAAGCTCTTCACCTTAATGAGCCACGCAGGTGAAGCTCTTCACCTTGTTGAGCCACGCAGGTGAAGCTCTTCACTGCAGGTGAAGCTCTTCACCTTGTTGAGCCACGCAGGTGAAGCTCTTCACTGCAGGTGACGCTCTTCACCTTGATGAGCCACGCAGGTGACGCTCTTCACCTTGGTGAGCCACGCAGGTGAAGCTCTTCACCTTGTTGAGCCACGCAGGTGAAGCTCTTCACCTTGTTGAGCCACGCAGGTGAAGATGAGGCACTCACAGGTGTGCTGGGTCTCCTGCTGTGGTCCACCATGTCCAGCAGGGGGTGCTGTTCTGCCAGCTGTTCGATGGTCAGCACCTTGTGGAAGCCCAGACTGCAGCTCTGCTTAGGACTACAACGCTCAGCCGTCACCGTGACGACCACGAGGGTCTGCTGTCTGAGGATACGAGTTTGCGATGCGAGTGACGGGTCCCTGTCCAGAGACAAGGACACATTTATCGTGGAAACTTCTCATGGTTTGCAGAGGACTGTAGGAAAGAACCAGCTGCTCTGGGGTGATCTACAGGAGAGAGAGGGAGAGAGGTCACATGACCACTGTCCAATCAAAGAGCAGCATGACAACAAATAGACAATTCAGAAATAAAGCAGAAGATGAAGCCTCCAGTTTATCTCCCTGATAAAGATCAAACTGAGATTAGTCCTCACCGGGACGTCCAGCAGGCGGGACAGCTGCTCCACCTTCTGCTGCTTCTCACAACTTCCTGCATTAGTGACGAAAACCACCGGGACCCGGAACTTCTGGTTCTGGTCTACAAGCTTCTGGAACGCTCGACGAGCTGCTGGAAGAACGGAACCACCACGGAGGAGGACGCCGTCCACATCGAAGAAGACACCCACCTGAGAGAGACAGCGACAGAGTGGGACGAGAGACAGAGAGACAGAGAGGGACAAGAAAGAAGGGGAGACAGAGATTGGGGACAGAGAGACAGAGACAGAGTGGGATGAGAGAGAGAGAGACAGAGAAGGAGAGAGTGGGACGAGAGATAGTGTGAGAGTGAGAGGGACAGAGACAGACAGTGGGACAAGAGAGAGACTCAGAGGGAGATGGAGAGAGAGAGAGAGAGAGAGAGAGAGAGAGAGAGAGAGAGAGAGAGAGAGAGAGAGAGAGAGAGAGAGAGAGAGAGAGAGAGAGTGAGTGAGAGACAGAGACATGCTGCTATAGAAAGCAGAATAAAGAATCTCTTCCAGCGGTCTGAACAAACAAACTGACCTGTGAGCTGGAGGACAGACTGGGTGTGTGGACCGGTCCACAGGGTGTCTGGACCAGTCCCCAGGGTGTCTGGACCGGTCTCCGGGGTATCTGGACCGGTCTTCGGACCGTCTGGGTCAGTCCTCGTCTCCACATCTCTCTGTCTGTCAAGGCTCTGCTGCTCTTTTATACTCATGTTGGTGTGGCGTCATGGAGGGGGCGTGTCCACACAACGTGATGTCATCGTGTCCCAGAGGAGTCCAGGAGGAGTCCAGGAGGAAGGAGTCCAGGAGGAGTCCAGGAGGAAGGAGTCCAGGAGGAGTCCAGGAGGAAGGAGTCCAGGAGGAGTCCAGGAGGAAGGAGTCCAGGAGGGTTCCAGGAGGAGTCCAGGAGGAGTCCAGGAGGAGTCCAGGAGGAGTCCAGGAGGAGTCCAGGAGGAGTCCAGGAGGAGTCCAGGAGGAGTCCAGGAGGAGTCCAGGAGGAGTCCAGGAGGGGTCCAGGAGGAAGGAGTCCAGGAGGGTTCCAGGAGGAGTCCAGGAGGAGTCCAGGAGGGGTCCAGGAGGAGTCCAGGAGGAGTCCAGGAGGGGTCCAGGAGGAGTCCAGGAGGAGTCCAGGAGGAGTCCAGGAGGAGTCCAGGAGGGGTCCAGGAGGAAGGAGTCCAGGAGGGTTCCAGGAGGAGTCCAGGAGGAGTCCAGGAGGGGTCCAGGAGGAGTCCAGGAGGAGTCCAGGAGGAAGGAGTCCAGGAGGGTTCCAGGAGGGTTCCAGGAGGAGTCCAGGAGGGTTCCAGGAGGGGTCCAGGAGGAGTCCAGGAGGGGTCCAGGAGGAAGGAGTCCAGGAGGGTTCCAGGAGGAGTCCAGGAGGGGTCCAGGAGGAAGGAGTCCAGGAGGGTTCCAGGAGGGTTCCAGGAGGAGTCCAGGAGGGTTCCAGGAGGGGTCCAGGAGGAGTCCAGGAGGAGTCCAGGAGGAGTCCAGGAGGAGTCCAGGAGGAGTCCAGGAGGGGTCCAGGAGGAAGGAGTCCAGGAGGGTTCCAGGAGGAGTCCAGGAGGAGTCCAGGAGGGGTCCAGGAGGAAGGAGTCCAGGAGGGTTCCAGGAGGAGTCCAGGAGGAGTCCAGGAGGAGTCCAGGAGGAGTCCAGGAGGGGTCCAGGAGGAAGGAGTCCAGGAGGAGTCCAGGAGGAAGGAGTCCAGGAGGAAGGAGTCCAGGAGGGTTCCAGGAGGAGTCCAGGAGGAGTCCAGGAGGGGTCCAGGAGGAAGGAGTCCAGGAGGAGTCCAGGAGGAGTCCAGGAGGAAGGAGTCCAGGAGGAGTCCAGGAGGAAGGAGTCCAGGAGGAAGGAGTCCAGGAGGGGTCCAGGAGGAAGGAGTCCAGGAGGAGTCCAGGAGGAAGGAGTCCAGGAGGGTTCCAGGAGGAGTCCAGGAGGAGTCCAGGAGGAGTCCAGGAGGAGTCCAGGAGGGGTCCAGGAGGAAGGAGTCCAGGAGGAGTCCAGGAGGAAGGAGTCCAGGAGGGTTCCAGGAGGAGTCCAGGAGGAGTCCAGGAGGGGTCCAGGAGGAAGGAGTCCAGGAGGAAGGAGTCCAGGAGGGTTCCAGGAGGAGTCCATGAGGAGTCCAGGAGGAGTCCAGGAGGAAGGAGTCCAGGAGGGTTCCAGGAGGGTTCCAGGAGGAGTCCAGGAGGAGTCCAGGAGGAGTCCAGGAGGAGTCCAGGAGGGGTCCAGGAGGAGTCCAGGAGGGGTCCAGGAGGAAGGAGTCCAGGAGGAGTCCAGGAGGAAGGAGTCCAGGAGGGTTCCAGGAGGGGTCCAGGAGGAAGGAGTCCAGGAGGAAGGAGTCCAGGAGGGGTCCAGGAGGAGTCCAGGAGGAAGGAGTCCAGGAGGAGTCCAGGAGGAGTCCAGGAGGAAGGAGTCCAGGAGGAGTCCAGGAGGAGTCCAGGAGGAAGGAGTCCAGGAGGGTTCCAGGAGGAGTCCAGGAGGAAGGAGTCCAGGAGGAGTCCAGGAGGAGTCCAGGAGGAAGGAGTCCAGGAGGAGTCCAGGAGGAGTCCAGGAGGAAGGAGTCCAGGAGGAGTCCAGGAGGAGTCCAGGAGGAGTCCAGGAGGAAGGAGTCCAGGAGGAGTCCAGGTGGGGTCCAGGAGGAGTCCAGGAGGAGTCCAGGAGGAAGGAGTCCAGGTGGGGTCCAGGAGGAAGGAGTCCAGGAGGAGTCCAGGAGGAAGGAGTCCAGGAGGAGTCCAGGAGGAAGGAGTCCAGGAGGAGTCCAGGAGGAGTCCAGGAGGAGTCCAGGAGGAAGGAGTCCAGGAGGAGTCCAGGTGGGGTCCAGGAGGAGTCCAGGAGGAGTCCAGGAGGAAGGAGTCCAGGTGGGGTCCAGGAGGAGTCCAGGAGGAAGGAGTCCAGGAGGGGTCCAGGAGGAGTCCAGGTGGGGTCCAGGAGGAGTCCAGGAGGAGTCCAGGAGGAAGGAGTCCAGGTGGGGTCCAGGAGGAAGGAGTCCAGGAGGAAGGAGTCCAGGAGGGGTCCAGGAGGAGTCCAGGAGGAAGGAGTCCAGGAGGAGTCCAGGAGGAGTCCAGGAGGAAGGAGTCCAGGAGGAGTCCAGGAGGAAGGAGTCCAGGAGGAGTCCACCGGACTGGATACAGCCCGACTGAAGAACGGCTTCAGAATCCTGCAGCCTCACTTTTATGCCACCATTCACCATCAATGTTTTCTCTTCTGTGTAATTTTTGTTTTTTGCTCAAATATTTAGCGTCTCTGTTTTTATGTAGGTATGCCTATAGGTGTGTGTGTGTGTGTGTGTGTCTGTGTGTGTATACACGTATATGCACACATTTATGTTCAGATATACTCTATGGTCACAGTATTGTCTATATATGTTAAAGTACTGTAATGTTTGAAGTTTATTATTTGTAGTTTTTTTTTACTTCACTTTTACACTAAGACCTGAGAAACAGTATTTTACTCATCCTGAAGAGGATCGAAGGACAAAGAGTCTGAGTCTGGAAGGAGTCCTCAGATCTGGTGGGGTCCAGAAGGAGTCCACAGACCAGAAGGAGTCCACAGGGAGTCCACAGACCAGAAGGAGTCCACAGACCAGAAGGAGTCCACAGGGAGTCCACAGACCAGAAGGAGTCCACAGGGAGTCCACAGACCAGAAGGAGTCCACAGACCAGAAGGAGTCCACAGACCAGAAGGAGTCCACAGGTTCTCACATGACTTCACGTGCAGCATTCAGTCACTAATCAGCCAATCACATGCTGCCATGCAGCCACCAATCAACCGGGAGATTGGAACCACATGTTCACACAGACAAGCAGTGTGTCTCTCTCACACACACACACACACACACACACACACACACACACACACACACACACACACACACACACACACACACACACACACACACACACACACACACACACACACACACACACACACACACAGAGAGAAAACTCAGTTTTATAATTTTATTTAGAAAATAGAGCTAAGATAAAAAAGTACAAAGGTATTTGACACACAGGTCAGAGTGAGACAGATGGGTCAGAGTGAGACAGACGGGTCAGAGTGAGACAGACGGGTCAGAGTGAGACAGATGGGTCAGAGTGAGACAGACGGGTCAGAGTGAGACAGATGGGTCAGAGTGAGACAGACGGGTCAGAGTGAGACAGATGGGTCAGAGTGAGACAGACGGGTCAGAGTGAGACAGACGGGTCAGAGTGAGACAGATGGGTCAGAGTGAGACAGACGGGTCAGAGTGAGACAGACGGGTCAGAGTGAGACACACGGGTCAGAGTGAGACAGACGGGTCAGAGTGAGACAGACGGGTCAGAGTGAGACACACGGGTCAGAATGAGACAGACGGGTCAGAGTGAGACAGACGGGTCAGAGTGAGACAGACGGGTCAGAGTGAGACGGACGGGTCAGAGTCCCAGGAGAGTTCGGGCTTCTTGACTTTGAGCCTGAAGAGTCTCACTGGCGTAACGCTGTAACAACTCCATCTTCTTCCGCCTCACCAGAGCTTCCTCCACCTGAGAGACAGACACATCAGAGACAGTGAGACAGGTCAGAGACAGTGAGACAGGTCAGAGACAGTGAGACAGGTCAGAGACAGACAGGTCAGAGACAGACAGGTCAGAGACAGTGAGACAGGTCAGAGACAGACAGGTCAGAGACAGACAGGTCAGAGACAGACAGGCCAGAGACAGACAGGTCAGAGACAGACAGGCCAGAGACAGTGAGACAGGTCAGAGACAGACAGGCCAGAGACAGTGAGACAGGTCAGAGACAGACAGGTCAGAGACAGACAGGTCAGAGACAGACAGGCCAGAGACAGACAGGTCAGAGACAGACAGGCCAGAGACAGTGAGACAGGTCAGAGACAGACAGGTCAGAGACAGACAGGTCAGAGACAGACAGGTCAGAGACAGTGAGACAGGTCAGAGACAGACAGGTCAGAGACAGACAGGTCAGAGACAGACAGGCCAGAGACAGTGAGACAGGTCAGAGACAGACAGGCCAGAGACAGTGAGACAGAGACAGTGAGACAGGTCAGAGACAGTGAGACAGGTCAGAGACAGTGAGACAGGTCAGAGACAGACGGGTCAGAGACAGTGAGACAGGTCAGAGACAGTGAGACAGGTCAGAGACAGACGGGTCAGAGACAGTGAGACGGGTCAGCAGACCTGCCAACCTTGGTGAAATGTTTTGAGTACCACTTGCCTGAACAGTTGTCGACCGGGGGGGGGCTGTCAGTTTTAAGTTCTCATGTGGTTCTTTAATTTGTTTATTGGCAAAGATTAAACAGATGTTTTTGTGATACACATTACATTGCGGCTGACCGTGCACGTTGTCCCCAGAAAAGAGCTTCAAAATGCTGCTACATGTCCTTTAACTAAGCATTTTTTGCTGTGTGTGTGCGCATGCGTGCGCGTGTGTGTTCCATTACTAAAACCTTTATAAAGCCGTGAATACGGTGTTTCAAATGAACTGGTGTCCTTGTTACCTGGTGACCGACTTCCTTTAAAATTTCCTGCTGCTGCTGCTAGTAGCTGCAGATGTTGAAATCAGACTCATAAAAGGTCTGACACGACTTTTTGTCTGGTTTTTAACATCTATCAGCAACAAGGGACGTGAAAGACACCCAGTCGCCAGTTACGTCACGCGGACCAACGCGCAACGCGCACCCACGCGGACATGTGAAGCATGGACGGGCCTTTAAACGGGACTCAGTTATTCCAAAACACCGGCTCCGCTCCGGTTTCGCGACACTCCTCCTCCGCTAGCTAGCTGCTGCGTTCAGGTGACTGGAACTGCTGCGGAAAACTGAAACTCGGTCGTTAACACGAAAGCAGCGGAGACAGCTGGACTCAGGAGACACGTGAAGGAAGCGAGGACAATTTGCACAAAGGAACGACTCTCAGACAGCTGTGAACCGGCTCTCGTCGTTCACTTGAAAGAGCCGTTCAAACGTTCATTGAACGTCGCAGCTCTACGAGGGCAGCACATGTGTTTCCTCCCGGTTCCATAGCTTCGGCGCACCAGACTAATTTACCGGTATTTTTTTTCAGCGTGACAAATACAATGTGTGAAGTGAATGTGTGACAACACACCGAAATGCGTGACACTTCAGAGGCCTGCTGCTGCATCGTGTTGTCAGACATGAGAACGTCCACGGTCCACATTTAGAACAGCGCTCACAGACGTCTGCAGCTTTTTGCGTAGTTTAATGAGGCGGAGCGTACCAGCGTGTTTTGATGTCAAATTGCGTACCTGCTACGCAAAATGCGTACAGGTTGGCAGGTCTGGGTCAGAGACAGACAGGTCAGAGACAGTGAGACAGGCCAGAGACAGACGGGTCAGAGACAGTGAGACAGGTCAGAGACCAGGTTCCGTCCCAGAGCGAAGACAGCCTCACCTCCTTCTGAGACGGGACAGGGACATGAGCGATGAAGGTGACTCCTCCCTCTTCTCCCTCCTGCTCCTCCTGACCCTCCTCCTCATCCGACTGCAGAGAGAGAAGAACCTTCAGCAGAACCCTGACAGAACCTCCAGCAGTAACAGAACCCTGACAGAACCTTCAGCAGAACCCTGACAGAACCTTCAGCAGTAACAGAACCCTGACAGAACCTTCAGCAGAACCCTGACAGAACCTTCAGCAGTAACAGAACCCTGACAGAACCTTCAGCAGAACCCTGACAGAACCTTCAGCAGTAACAGAACCCTGACAGAACCTTCAGCAGAACCCTGACAGAACCTTCAGCAGTAACAGAACCCTGACAGAACCTTCAGCAGAACCCTGACAGAACCTTCAGCAGTAACAGAACCCTGACAGAACCTTCAGCAGAACCCTGACAGAACCTTCAGCAGAACCCTGACAGAACCTTCAGCAGTAACAGAACCCTGACAGAACCTTCAGCAGTAACAGAACCCTGACAGAACCTTCAGCAGAACCCTGACAGAACCTTCAGCAGAACCCTGACAGAACCTTCAGCAGTAACAGAACCCTGACAGAACCTTCAGCAGAACCCTGACAGAACCTTCAGCAGTAACAGAACCCTGACAGAACCTTCAGCAGAACCCTGACAGAACCTTCAGCAGTAACAGAACCCTGACAGAACCTTCAGCAGAACCCTGACAGAACCTTCAGCAGAACCCTGACAGAACCTTCAGCAGTAACAGAACCCTGACAGAACCTTCAGCAGTAACAGAACCCTGACAGAACCTCCAGCAGAACCCTGACAGAACCTTCAGCAGTAACAGAACCCTGACAGAACCTTCAGCAGAACCCTGACAGAACCTTCAGCAGAACCCTGACAGAACCTTCAGCAGAACCCTGACAGAACCTTCAGCAGTAACAGAACCCTGACAGAACCTTCAGCAGTAACAGAACCCTGACAGAACCTTCAGCAGAACCCTGACAGAACCTTCAGCAGAACCCTGACAGAACCTTCAGCAGTAACAGAACCCTGACAGAACCTTCAGCAGAACCCTGACAGAACCTTCAGCAGTAACAGAACCCTGACAGAACCTTCAGCAGTAACAGAACCCTGACAGAACCTTCAGCAGAACCCTGACAGAACCTTCAGCAGAACCCTGACAGAACCTTCAGCAGTAACAGAACCCTGACAGAACCTTCAGCAGTAACAGAACCCTGACAGAACCTTCAGCAGTAACAGAACCCTGACAGAACCTTCAGCAGAACCCTGACAGAACCTTCAGCAGTAACAGAACCCTGACAGAACCTTCAGCAGAACCCTGACAGAACCTTCAGCAGAACCCTGACAGAACCTTCAGCAGTAACAGAACCCTGACAGAACCTTCAGCAGAACCCTGACAGAACCTTCAGCAGAACCCTGACAGAACCTTCAGCAGTAACAGAACCCTGACAGAACCTTCAGCAGTAACAGAACCCTGACAGAACCTTCAGCAGAACCCTGACAGAACCTTCAGCAGAACCCTGACAGAACCTTCAGCAGTAACAGAACCCTGACAGAACCTTCAGCAGAACCCTGACAGAACCTTCAGCAGAACCCTGACAGAACCTTCAGCAGTAACAGAACCCTGACAGAACCTTCAGCAGAACCCTGACAGAACCTTCAGCAGTAACAGAACCCTGACAGAACCTTCAGCAGTAACAGAACCCTGACAGAACCTTCAGCAGTAACAGAACCCTGACAGAACCTTCAGCAGAACCCTGACAGAACCTTCAGCAGTAACAGAACCCTGACAGAACCTTCAGCAGAACCCTGACAGAACCTTCAGCAGAACCCTGACAGAACCTTCAGCAGTAACAGAACCCTGACAGAACCTTCAGCAGAACCCTGACAGAACCTTCAGCAGAACCCTGACAGAACCTTCAGCAGTAACAGAACCCTGACAGAACCTTCAGCAGTAACAGAACCCTGACAGAACCTTCAGCAGAACCCTGACAGAACCTTCAGCAGAACCCTGACAGAACCTTCAGCAGAACCCTGACAGAACCTTCAGCAGTAACAGAACCCTGACAGAACCTTCAGCAGAACCCTGACAGAACCTTCAGCAGAACCCTGACAGAACCTTCAGCAGTAACAGAACCCTGACAGAACCTTCAGCAGAACCCTGACAGAACCTTCAGCAGTAACAGAACCCTGACAGAACCTTCGGCAGAACCCTGACAGAACCTTCAGCAGTAACAGAACCCTGACAGAACCTTCAGCAGTAACAGAACCCTGACAGAACCTTCAGCAGTAACAGAACCCTGACAGAACCTTCAGCAGAACCCTGACAGAACCTTCAGCAGAACCCTGACAGAACCTTCAGCAGTAACAGAACCCTGACAGAACCTTCAGCAGAACCCTGACAGAACCTTCAGCAGAACCCTGACAGAACCTTCAGCAGTAACAGAACCCTGACAGAACCTTCAGCAGAACCCTGACAGAACCTTCAGCAGAACCCTGACAGAACCTTCAGCAGAACCCTGACAGAACCTTCAGCAGTAACAGAACCCTGACAGAACCTTCAGCAGAACCCTGACAGAACCTTCAGCAGAACCCTGACAGAACCTCCAGCAGAACCCTGACAGAACCTTCAGCAGAACCCTGACAGAACTTTGAAAAGAACCAATAACGAACTCTATGGAGCAATCATGGAGCCTTGAAGAGGACAGGAAGCTCCTGTCTGTCTGGGTTAGAGCCGGCTGAGGGACAGGTGGGGACAGGTGGTTACAGGTAGGGACAGGTGGGGACAGGTGAGGACAGGTGGGGACAGGTGAGGACAGGTGAGGACAGGTGGGGACAGGTGGGGACAGGTGAGGACAGGTGGGGACAGGTGGGGACAGGTAGGGACAGGTAGGGACAGGTGGGGACAGGTAGGGACAGGTGGGGACAGGTGGGGACAGGTAGGGACAGGTGGGGACAGGTGGGGACAGGTGAGGACAGGTGGGGACAGGTGAGGACAGGTGAGGACAGGTGGGGACAGGTGGGGACAGGTGGGGACAGGTGAGGACAGGTGGGGGACAGGTGGGACAGGTGAGGACAGGTGGGGACAGGTGGGGACAGGTGAGGACAGGTGGGGGACAGGTGGGGACAGGTGAGGACAGGTGGGGACAGGTGGGGACAGGTGGGGACAGGTGAGGACAGGTGGGGACAGGTGAGGACAGGTAGGGACAGGTAGGGACAGGTGGGGACAGGTGGGGACAGGTGGGGACAGGTGAGGACAGGTGGGGACAGGTAGGGACAGGTAGGGACAGGTGGGGACAGGTGGGGACAGGTGAGGACAGGTGGGGACAGGTGGGGACAGGTGAGGACAGGTGGGGACAGGTGAGGACAGGTGGGGACAGGTAGGGACAGGTAGGGACAGGTGGGGACAGGTGGGGACAGGTGAGGACAGGTGGGGACAGGTGGGGACAGGTGGGGACAGGTGGGGACAGGTGAGGACAGGTGGGGACAGGTAGGGACAGGTAGGGACAGGTGGGGACAGGTGGGGACAGGTGAGGACAGGTGGGGACAGGTGGGGACAGGTGGGGACAGGTAGGGACAGGTGGGGACAGGTGGGGACAGGTAGGGACAGGTGGGGACAGGTGGGGACAGGTGAGGACAGGTGGGGACAGGTGAGGACAGGTGAGGACAGGTGAGGACAGATGTATGGAGATAATTTTGTGTCTTTATTATTCAATCAATCAAAAAAGGTTTTGCAAACAAAAAAGAGAGTTGAGACCAAAAAACATAAATTTGCAATCAAAAAATAAAAGTTCAATCAAATAGAATAAATCTGAGAACAAAATGATTTCAGTGGCAACCCCACCACATTTTTTTGACATCAAAACAGAAAAAAACTTTGGTTTTGAATTGTGAAGTTTTGCTTGCAAGCTCAAAAGTTTTGGTTTTGAATTAAAAAGTTTTGGTTGCGAATCTGACTGGACCCAGTGGGCGGGGCCAACACTGGTGGAAGAGAGAAGAGCTCCTATTGGTCGCTTTGACCTGGCTCCTCCACCGCCTGTCTCCGCGCTGCTGCTGCTGCTTCTGCATTGGTAAAGGCCAGTAGACATTACAGGCTTTTTTCAATCTTCCCCGATTCAGAGACACACTGGAAGACAACGGAGGACAGATCGCACCAGATCTTCCTCTCCTGACCTTCTAGCGTGTGGAGTCCTGTGGAACACACTAGAAGATTCTTCATTAGAGAATCGGCTCCTCGCTCTTCAAAATCTCGCGGAGTCAAACTTGATTTTGAGCGTTTTCCCTTCAGTCCTGTGTTTACATTCATCTCCACTATTCATAATAAGCGAGGAGCTCATTCCCTCACGTCATTCATTCCTATCGGCTCCGTTCTTTCAGAGCATCCCCCCCCCCCCCCCCCCCCCCCCCCCCCCCCCCCCCCCCCCCCCCCCCCCCCCCCCCCCCCCCCCCCCCCCCGTGCAGCACGGAGTGTTCACTGTCAGAGTTTAAATGGTACAGGGGGACGAGGGGAACATACGTAGTTTGACATCATTTCCTTATCATTTACCCCGTATTTGATAATAATTTAGCTCATTCATGTGTGTTTATTTCTTTTTTTTACGTTTCACTCCAGAGAGAAACAGTTTAGAAATAAATTATCGCAATCTGTGACGGACAAGCTACTTTTTTAAAAAATCACCAAATAGCTTAAATCATTTTTTGTCCCCAGATTGAATGGTTTAGACCAGAATTAAAATGCATTGATTAGGAAAAAGTTTCATTATACGTCCAAGTCCTCAGAAAGTTGTTTTTGCAATTCTTTGGTGATGGTTAATAATGAGATGAACTGAAACATTGGGATTATTGCAGGACTGGCGAGATGCAGATGAGTGAACCAGATCTGGGTTTGGGTCTGAATGAAATCCAGTTCATCCAGGAGCGAAACAGTTATTGAGGAATAACCTCTCGTTTTCTGCACTGCTGAGCTTTTCTGTTTCACTGTCATATAGTGAATATATTTCAAAGACATATATTCATGTCTCCAGCTCTGACAGCTGAGAGGGGATTTTTTTTTCAACACCTCAGTCAAACGGAACTGTTCGGCCAATCAGGGAGCTTTATTCTGAGGGTGTGGACAGGTCGGCTCTGAGCTGTCGTCTAGCAGGGCACCGCACACCACAGGATTTGCGATCGGAAATATTAAACATGTTCATTATCTACGATCTCGGCTTCCAACGCCTCCCGAGCGGCTCCGACTGGAAAAAAAAACAACCTCTGGGAACACACGGCACACTACAGGAAGATCGGATCCGAACTCATTTACATACTCCTGACAATCAGACCTTTGGCATCATTCAGGAGGAGAAAACCGGGACAAAATTCAGCCCGTGGTTCGGGCATGGATAACTGCCAATAATCCTGTAATGTCTACTGGCCTTTACCAATGCAGAAGCAGCAGCAGCAGCGTGGAGACAGGCGGTGGAGGAGCCAGGTCAAAGTGACCAATAGGAGCTCTTCTCTCTTCCACCAGTGTTGGCCCCGCCCACTGGGTCCAGTCAGATTCGCAACCAAAACTTTTGAATTCAAAACCAAAACTTTTGAGCTTGCAAGCAAAACTTCACAATTCAAAACCAAAGTTTTTTTCTGTTTTGATGTCAAAAAAATGTGGTGGGGTTGCCACTGAAATCATTTTGTTCTCAGATTTATTCTATTTGATTGAACTTTTATTTTTTGATTGCAAATTTATGTTTTTTGGTCTCAACTCTCTTTTTTGTTTGCAAAACCTTTTTTGATTGATTGAATAATAAAGACACAAAATTATCTCCATATAGGTGGGGACAGGTGGGGACAGGTGAGGGACAGGTGAGGGACAGGTGGGGACAGGTGAGGGACAGGTGGGGACAGGTTGGGGACAGGTGAGGGACAGGTGGGGACAGGTTGGGGACAGGTGAGGGACAGGTGGGGACAGGTTGGGGACAGGTGAGGGACAGGTGGGGACAGGTTGGGGACAGGTGAGGGACAGACCTTGTCATTGTGGACGGAGTAGATGTTCTCCTCTTCCTCCTTCTCCCCACACACACCAGCCTCCTTCTCAGCTCTCCACCTCTGCAGCGCCTCCAGCACCGCTACACACACACACACACACACACACACACACACACACACACACACACCACACACACACACACACACACACACACACACACACACACACACACACACACACACACACACACACACACACACACACACACACACACACACACACACACACAGAGTTGACAGCAGCACAGCGCCTTCAGCCCGACCAGTGACTCCGCCCACTCTCACCCCGTCACACACCCCACTGGGATGAAGCTGCAGCTGAAACACAGCTTCAAACCTGAGGTGCGCGGCCAGTGAGAGGGTCACCAGAGGTGAGCATGAAGGTCAGAGGTCATCAGCGAGAGATTTATACAGGTCAGAGAACAGTCTGCAAACAAAACCAAACTGAAGGGATGATTCCCCAACCGTCGTTCTGAAGGAAGCACATCTTCATCTCTGCGACGACCTGACCCATCGACAGCATAACGGACAGAACAACACTAAACTACAGGCGGCGTCTGTCCTGGTCTCACCCTGCTTCTCATGCTGCGTCTCCAGAGGGAGCAGCACCCCGTCGTCTTCGTCTCTGTAACCATAATACTCGGCGTCCACGTCCTTCATCAGCTCCGCCCTCGTCTTCCTCAGAGCCGGAGCCGCTGTTGGTCACAAGAGACATGAGGACCGGTGAGAGGTGAGTGGACACGAAGAAGCAGGAGGACAGAGACGGGGGCACAGAGACGGGGAGGACAGAGACAGGGAGGACGTACGCTCCTTCTCAAACAGCTCCCGGACTCCCGGCAGCTCCCGGGCCGCTCCGAAGTATTTGTATCCACGGTTACCAGGAACTTCCTTCCCCTCATGGTCCAACATCTTGGGGCCGAAACGCTGGAACACAGAGACTGGGTCAGACGGGTGTGTCTGCAACACCCGGCAGCTGAGAGACACCCGAACAACACCGGACAGCTGAGAGACACCTGAACAACACCCAGCAGCTGAGAGACACCCGAACAACACCGGCAGCTGAGAGACACCCGAACAACACCGGACAGCTGAGAGACACCCGAACAACACCCGGCAGCTGAGAGACACCCGAACAACACCCGGCAGCTGAGAGACACCCGAACAACACCGGACAGCTGAGAGACACCCGAACAACACCGGACAGCTGAGAGACACCCGAACAACACCCGGCAGCTGAGAGACACCCGAACAACACCCGGCAGCTGAGAGACACCCGAACAACACCCGGCAGCTGAGAGACACCCGAACAACACCCGGCAGCTGAGAGACACCCGAACAACACCCGGCAGCTGAGAGACACCTGAACAACACCCGGCAGCTGAGAGACACCCGAACAACACCCGGCAGCTGAGAGACACCCGAACAACACCCGGCAGCTGAGAGACACCCGAACAACACCGGACAGCTGAGAGACACCCGAACAACACCCGGCAGCTGAGAGACACCCGAACAACACCCGGCAGCTGAGAGACACCCGAACAACACCCGGCAGCTGAGAGACACCCGAACAACACCCGGCAGCTGAGAGACACCTGAACAACACCCGGCAGCTGAGAGACACCCGAACAACACCGGACAGCTGAGAGACACCCGAACAACACCCGGCAGCTGAGAGACACCCGAACAACACCCGGCAGCTGAGAGACACCCGAACAACACCGGACAGCTGAGAGACACCCGAACAACACCGGACAGCTGAGAGACACCCGAACAACACCCGGCAGCTGAGAGACACCCGAACAACACCCGGCAGCTGAGAGACACCCGAACAACACCGGACAGCTGAGAGACACCCGAACAACACCGGACAGCTGAGAGACACCCGAACAACACCCGGCAGCTGAGAGACACCCGAACAACACCCGGCAGCTGAGAGACACCCGAACAACACCCGGCAGCTGAGAGGTGGTTGTGGGTGGCTGGAGCCCTTCCCAGGTGCTGTGGGCGAGGGCGGGGTCACCCTGGACAGGTCTCCGGTCCGTCTCAGGGCAGGGTCACCCTGGACAGGTCTCCGGTCTGTCTCAGTCAGGGCGGGGTCACCCTGGACAGGTCTCCGGTCCGTCTCAGTCAGGGCGGGGTCACCCTGGACAGGTCTCCGGTCCGTCTCAGGGCGGGGTCACCCCGGACAGGTCTCCGGTCCGTCTCAGGGCGGGGTCACCCTGGACAGGTCTCCGGTCCGTCTCAGGGCGGGGTCACCCTGGACAGGTCTCCGGTCCGTCTCAGGGCGGGGTCACCCTGGACAGGTCTCCGGTCTGTCTCAGTCAGGGCGGGGTCACCCTGGACAGGTCTCCGGTCCGTCTCAGTCAGGGGCGGGGTCACCCTGGACAGGTCTCCGGTCCGTCTCAGGGCGGGGTCACCCTGGACAGGTCTCCGGTCCGTCTCAGGGCGGGGTCACCCTGTTCAGGTCTCCGGTCCGTCTCAGGGCGGGGTCACCCTGGACAGGTCTCCGGTCCGTCTCAGTCAGGGCGGGGTCACCCTGGACAGGTCTCCGGTCCGTCTCAGGGCGGGGTCACCCTGGACAGGTCTCCGGTCCGTCTCAGGGCGGGGTCACCCTGGACAGGTCTCAGGGCGGGGTCACCCTGGACAGGTCTCCGGTCCGTCTCAGGGCGGGGTCACCCTGGACAGGTCTCCGGTCCGTCTCAGGGCGGGGTCACCCTGGACAGGTCTCCGGTCCGTCTCAGGGCGGGGTCACCCTGGACAGGTCTCCGGTCTGTCTCAGTCAGGGCGGGGTCACCCTGGACAGGTCTCCGGTCCGTCTCAGTCAGGGCGGGGTCACCCTGGACAGGTCTCCGGTCCGTCTCAGGGCGGGGTCACCCTGGACAGGTCTCCGGTCCGTCTCAGGGCGGGGTCACCCCGGACAGGTCTCCGGTCCGTCTCAGGGCGGGGTCACCCTGTTCAGGTCTCCGGTCCGTCTCAGGGCAGGGTCACCCCGGACAGGTCTCCGGTCCGTCTCAGGGCGGGGTCACCCTGTTCAGGTCTCCGGTCCGTCTCAGGGCGGGGTCACCCTGGACAGGTCTCCGGTCCGTCTCAGTCAGGGCGGGGTCACCCTGGACAGGTCTCCGGTCCGTCTCAGTCAGGGCGGGGTCACCCTGGACAGGTCTCCGGTCCGTCTCAGTCAGGGCGGGGTCACCCTGTTCAGGTCTCCGGTCCGTCTCAGGGCAGGGTCACCCTGGACAGGTCTCCGGTCTGTCTCAGTCAGGGCGGGGTCACCCTGGACAGGTCTCCGGTCCGTCTCAGTCAGGGCGGGGTCACCCTGGACAGGTCTCCGGTCCGTCTCAGGGCGGGATCACCCTGGACAGGTCTCCGGTCTGTCTCAGTCAGGGCGGGGTCACCCTGGACAGGTCTCCGGTCCGTCTCAGTCAGGGCGGGGTCACCCTGGACAGGTCTCCGGTCCGTCTCAGGGCGGGGTCACCCTGGACAGGTCTCCGGTCCGTCTCAGGGCGGGGTCACCCTGTTCAGGTCTCCGGTCCGTCTCAGGGCGGGGTCACCCTGGACAGGTCTCCGGTCCGTCTCAGTCAGGGCGGGGTCACCCTGGACAGGTCTCCGGTCCGTCTCAGGGCGGGGTCACCCTGGACAGGTCTCCGGTCCGTCTCAGGGCGGGGTCACCCTGGACAGGTCTCCGGTCCGTCTCAGGGCGGGGTCACCCTGGACAGGTCTCCGGTCTGTCTCAGTCAGGGCGGGGTCACCCTGGACAGGTCTCCGGTCCGTCTCAGTCAGGGCGGGGTCACCCTGGACAGGTCTCCGGTCCGTCTCAGGGCGGGGTCACCCTGGACAGGTCTCCGGTCCGACTCAGGGCGGGGTCACCCTGGACAGGTCTCCGGTCCGTCTCAGGGCAGGGTCACCCCGGACAGGTCTCCGGTCCGTCTCAGGGCAGGGTCACCCTGGACAGGTCTCCAGTCTGTCTCAGGGCAGGGTCACCCTGTTCAGGTCTCCAGTCTGTCTCAGGGCAGGGTCACCCTGGACAGGTCTCCAGTCTGTCTCAGGGCAGGGTCACCCTGGACAGGTCTCCAGTCTGTCTCAGGGCAGGGTCACCCTGGACAGGTCTCCAGTCTGTCTCAGGGCAGGGTCACCCTGGACAGGTCTCCAGTCCGTCTCAGGGCAGGGTCACCCCGGACAGGTCTCCGGTCCGTCTCAGGGCAGGGTCACCCTGTTCAGGTCTCCAGTCTGTCTCAGGGCAGGGTCACCCTGGACAGGTCTCCAGTCTGTCTCAGGGCAGGGTCACCCTGGACAGGTCTCCAGTCTGTCTCAGGGCAGGGTCACCCTGGACAGGTCTCCAGTCTGTCTCAGGGCAGGGTCACCCTGGACAGGTCTCCAGTCTGTCTCAGGGCAGGGTCACCCTGGACAGGTCTCCGGTCCGTCTCAGGGCAGGGTCACCCTGTTCAGGTCTCCAGTCTGTCTCAGGGCAGGGTCACCCTGGACAGGTCTCCAGTCTGTCTCAGGGCAGGGTCACCCTGTTCAGGTCTCCAGTCTGTCTCAGGGCAGGGTCACCCTGGACAGGTCTCCAGTCTGTCTCAGGGCAGGGTCACCCTGGACAGGTCTCCAGTCTGTCTCAGGGCAGGGTCACCCTGGACAGGTCTCCAGTCTGTCTCAGGGCAGGGTCACCCTGGACAGGTCTCCAGTCCGTCTCAGGGCAGGGTCACCCCGGACAGGTCTCCGGTCCGTCTCAGGGCAGGGTCACCCTGTTCAGGTCTCCAGTCTGTCTCAGGGCAGGGTCACCCTGGACAGGTCTCCAGTCTGGCTCAGGGCAGGGTCACCCTGGACAGGTCTCCAGTCCGTCTCAGGGCAGGGTCACCCCGGACAGGTCTCCGGTCCGTCTCAGGGCAGGGTCACCCTGTTCAGGTCTCCAGTCTGTCTCAGGGCAGGGTCACCCTGGACAGGTCTCCAGTCTGTCTCAGGGCAGGGTCACCCTGTTCAGGTCTCCAGTCTGTCTCAGGGCAGGGTCACCCTGGACAGGTCTCCAGTCTGTCTCAGGGCAGGGTCACCCTGGACAGGTCTCCAGTCTGTCTCAGGGCAGGGTCACCCTGGACAGGTCTCCAGTCTGTCTCAGGGCAGGGTCACCCTGGACAGGTCTCCAGTCTGTCTCAGGGCAGGGTCACCCTGGACAGGTCTCCAGTCCGTCTCAGGGCAGGGTCACCCCGGACAGGTCTCCGGTCCGTCTCAGGGCAGGGTCACCCTGTTCAGGTCTCCAGTCTGTCTCAGGGCAGGGTCACCCTGGACAGGTCTCCAGTCTGTCTCAGGGCAGGGTCACCCTGGACAGGTCTCCAGTCCGTCTCAGGGCAGGGTCACCCCGGACAGGTCTCCGGTCCGTCTCAGGGCAGGGTCACCCTGTTCAGGTCTCCAGTCTGTCTCAGGGCAGGGTCACCCTGGACAGGTCTCCAGTCTGTCTCAGGGCAGGGTCACCCTGGACAGGTCTCCAGTCTGTCTCAGGGCAGGGTCACCCTGGACAGGTCTCCAGTCTGTCTCAGGGCGGGGTCACCCTGGACAGGTCTCCGGTCCGTCTCAGGGCAGGGTCACCCTGGACAGGTCTCCAGTCTGTCTCAGGGCTGACATCTACACTCACTCACTCACACATTCACACCTGGGGGCATTTTAGGGTGACCAACTAACCTGACATGCATGTTTTTGGACCGTGGGAGTTGGAGTACTTGGAGAGAACCCACACAGGGAGAACATGCAAACGCCACACAGTCCTGAGCCCCGGCCGGCATTTGAACCCAGGACCTTCTTGCTGTGAGGCAACAGCGCTAACCACTGCCCAATGTGCATTTATAAATTTTCAAAATCCTTTGGCAAGCCTAAGAAATCATCTTGCGACCCCACTCTGATCAATCCAGAGGAGAAAAACCTGCCGGGCTGTTCAGATTCTAACCTCACTCTGAGCAAAGCTTCCAGGCGTTTCCATGGAGACTCTAGAGCAGAATGAAGCTCTACTCTATAGAGGAATGAGAAGTCCCAGGTAAACACAGGTATCGATTATTTTAGTAATCAATTAATCTATCAATTCATTTGGTTGATTAATCAGATCATATATATATATATATATATATATATATGTATATATGTAATTTTATTTTTTTAACTTTTCTTTTTATTTTATTTTGGCAAGCATAAAACTCACCACGGACAAGAAAATGAACTACTATTAATGCTTGCAGTAACATTTATTAAACTGCACAGGAACACTCATTGCTAGGATGAACATTGCACTTTAAATTCACAAATTATGTAAATAAAAAATAAATCAAATTCCTGAGAGAGGGCTAAGGCCTTACCTTCATTATAAAAAAATGCACATGAAAGCTGATTAAAGAACACTTCAGGTACGGCAGGCAGTATTCAGTATTATCAAACAATTCCTATTGATATTATTTTGCCATCTGTCTTGTGCAAAAACAAACTAAAATAAAGCCGCAAGCGGCATTGGACGGGACCGAGCCCTCTGGCAAGGTGGCCCCACTGAGGTCGTCCTCGTGCCTTGATGACTGAAGTCCAGGTCACTGGGAACCTTGCTCCTCCAAGAACAACCATTTTCATGACGTGACCTCATTATCTCTTGTAAATGGGCTTTAATTTTGAAGGAATTTTGACCTTATATTTTGGAAACGTAGTACATGCTTCCACTAACACTGTTTAACCCAAAATTATAAACCAGCTTTGTTAAAAATGTCATTTTTTGCAAAAATGCGACTTTTATTTTGAAGGGGTCTGAGGCTTTTATTTTGCTAGTCATGTTTTCTCCGCTTTAACGAACACCAATATAACCATTTGAGTGTCAGAGTAGCGTTATTCCATACATCCCGTTGTCTGTGCATCTATCCATCCATCCCTCATCCATCCACCTGTTAAAGACTGATTTCAGGTGTATGGTGTGTGTCAGGTGACATTTCTGCAGGGTGACAGCTGTTTGGACCATTCCAATGTGTTTCAAGTGTTGCTTCCTCAGTGGCTTGCTGCTGCAGGGGCACTGCTGCTTCAGTCATGTGTGACTTGTGGTCACGGTGCGCCATCTGCTGTGGAAAGCAGGTACAACATGCAGAATGTTTTACAGCTGGTCTCAGATCAGTGGGAGAGGCTCAATGCCCATATATGGCTTAAGTAGGTCACATGATGTTAGAGTGTGAGTCGGCAGACAATCAGTTTCTCTTTGGTCAAAACAGCTGGTGGAATCCACACACTTCGGCCGAAGTGAACAAAAACTGTCACAATTGATAGGAAATTTACTTCTTTCACTGTCGAGCTTTTCAGAGCAGTCAGACTTACAGTTTTGACCGTGGAAGCCTTAATTAATGAAGAAGGCGAGATTTTTGAGCAAAATTTGACATAGAAAGTGTGAATGACGGACTTCCTGTTTGATTTAGGTCATGGGTACGAGTGAGAAAGTTGTAGATCTCGATGAGACGAACGCATGCATGTTTTTTTTTTTTTTATCTCTGTACGACATTCCTAAAGACAAACAGTCCATTGTAGAGGTTTTTGGGGTGAGGAGTGTTTTGAGGCACATTTGATTTGACAGGAAATAGCGGACTTCCTGTTGGATTTAGGTATAGGTATGTCTCTGGGTAAATTGTAGATCTGGATGAGATGAACGCATCCACGCTGATTTGATTCCTCTGCGACATTCGTGCGGGACACAGTGTCCACTGTAGTGTTTGAAGTGCGTTTTCAGACTTGAAACTTTAAGGGTTAACAGCATCCACACCCTGAGACTTTTGAAAAAGTTTTGAACATCATCGGAAGAGAAACTCGTCCTCTATTATTTGGCGCCACTCTGACGTCTCCACGACAAGCGGTCTCAGAGGAGATCATTTTTAAACGAGGAGTCATTTTTTGCCAAATTTTACACTGAAAGGGAAATACCGGATTTCCTGTGCGATTTAGGGCATTTTTGTCAATGAGGGATTTTTAGATCTCAAGGAGACGAACACATCCACATTGATTTGGTGTCTCTACGACATTCCTAATGGTTGCTGCGGCTATTTTACTGTTTCTAGGTGGCGCTAGAGAGCTGTTTGGGTTATGGGGTTCATTTTTTCATTTTATCAAATGGACCACCGGTCCAGATGTGCGTGCCAAATTTGGTGAGTTTTCATGCATGCTTAGGGGGTCAAATTAGTGCTCGAGTGCGTCAGTAAAATAAGAAACAAACGGACGAAGAACAATAGAGGCCTTGCCCTCAGGCGAGGTGGCCTCAGTTCTGAGGCCACCTCGCCTGAGGGCTCGGTCCCTAAATAGAGGCCTTGCCCTCAGGCGAGGTGGCCTCAGTTCTGAGGCCACCTCGCCTGAGGGCTCGGTCCCTAATTCTGAGGCCACCTCGCCCTCGGGCTCGGTCCCTAATTCTGAGGCCACCTCGCCTGAGGGCTCGGTCCCTAAATAGAGGCCTTGCCCTCAGGCGAGGTGGCCTCAGTTCTGAGGCCACCTCGCCTGAGGGCTCGGTCCCTAATAATAATAAAACTCAGGCTGAGTCCAAAACAGCACATTCACCTTTTTAAACTGACAGCTGCCCTAAAATTTAAAGTGCATTCAAAGGAGGGCAAAACAACAATTTCAGAATACAGTCACTTTTCTTCTTTAGCATGGACGTGGTGCTGTGATAATCTGCCAGCTCCGCTCGGCACTGCAGACTTTGCACCGAGCTCTTCCCTTTTTTTCATTCAAAGTTGTCCCAAACTTTTGACATTTTCTGGCGTTTCCTTTGTTGTCCTTCCTCCTTTTCACCAGCATTTTCTTCATTCTGCTCTTCAACACCCAGACGCGCCACGAAAACGCGTCTCGTCTCATTTGTTATCAATTGTATTTTGACGCAAAATCACGGAAAGCATTTGGCGGTGTGAACCATAGACATAATAAAGAGTAGGCCCCGCTCGGGGCGCTGCGCAACGAGAAATACGGCCGCCATCTTGGTCCGGTGGAGAGGCGCAGACGCTCCGGTCATCCGTATGGGGATTCAGCCGGAGCTCGGTGTGACTCCTGTGTGGGACGGCAGCGAGCAGGGCTCAAGGAATAACCTTTCTCAGATGGGATTAAACGTCTTTTCAACATCACACCTGACTGCAGAGTCATTTGAACAGCTCGCTCATTAACAATTATAGGAACTTTTAGGAACAGATTTGCATGAACTTGAAAAATGAGGATGAGAGGTTCTAAGAAACTTTAAGGAATAAAATAGAGTGAAAAAGGAAGAAAGTGAGCTCTTAGATTGTTTTGTGTTGATCTCCTGTTTCATTTGGCATATTTCCTAAAGACAGAAATGTGAGGAAGAAGTGTGAGATCGCTCTGAGGAGGGAGAATTTCCCAGCAAGAGACTCGTCTGTGCTGTAGTGAGAGTCCAGAGAGCAGGACGTCCGCAGGACGTCCACAGGACGGGACAGGACGGGACAGGCTGTCCGCCGCAGAGATGGCGTTATTCCAGCCATCTTTTCTTTTTTTTTTTTTGCACATATAGTCAAAACAATATGAGTATGTGCATGGGAAAGAAAAAAAAAGCCAAAAGGTTTGTACAGACACTGCTCCTGCACAAACTCAAAGTGAAAAAAAAAGAAATGACCATGTGAAAGGCGTACATAAGAAGACGACATAAAATCCAGCACAAAAGTAGAAAAATAAAAATAAAGAGAAAAGAAAAGAAAAAAAGAGAAATCTCACAAAAATATAAACAAAGAATAAAACAAAACAGACAATCTAAAGCAATTCCCAGGTATCTCCTGTGTCTCTCATTGTGTTTGGATCAGGTCAGATATTTCAATATTGAATTGTTCTTTAAGTTGCTTTTGTAGTTGAACATAGACGCAGCAGGGACAGGCACATTCAAATCTAGATTTTCCCCCATTGGTGAAGAGAAACAACCGATTCCAGCGTTCATAATGATGATAGAATCCGTCCAAACAGATGAGTGCGGGGTCTACTCATTAATAAACGAATCCTCGAAGCAACAGAATTTAATTCAAAGCTTTTTTATAATCGAATTATTCGATGAATCGTTTCAGCCCAAGTACCAATGTCCACACTGCTCCCTCTATAGGACACTACGTAGTGAAGACGCCACCTGTAGGGCTGTCGAATGTCCAGATAGCAAAAAAGAAGGGCACTCAGGGGGTTTGGGGGTGGGGGCGGCGGGGGGTCCTGGATGTGGGGTTCAGTGTTCCGTTGCCTTCCTGTGTTGGTTGTTGGCTCTGTTTTGGTGTTGTGCCCCCCCGTTCTCCCTCTCTTTATCTCTCTCTCTTTCTGTCTCTCGCTCTCTGAGCGTCTCCGTCCCGGTCCTGTCCTCAGCCATGCCGGACGCCAGTTTTAAATAAAGGCAGCAGCAGGAGGAGACTCAGTCTCGTCCTGCTGCTAACAGTAAAATCTGTTCGGACAGTAAAAGGCTGCAATCATACAATATTGCACACCTCAGCTGCTGAACAGGACAAGGGGGAAAAAAAAAAGAAGGGCACTAAATTTCCCACAATGCATCTCGAAAAGTAGTGAGCATCGATGGTCCCTGGATGGTTCAATATTACCCATGGTGCATTGCGAATCTCCAGCAAAATGACGGAAGAGCAGCAGCGCGAGCCGGGAGCTGGACCGAGCCGGTGCGTCTGGTTGCCATGGTAGCGGCCGGGGGTGACGTTGTTGGCGCCGAGGGAAAAAGTAGGGAGCTGCGAGTCCAAATCCCAGGGCTCTAGAAAGTCCACTATGTAGTCCGGCACTATGTAGTGATTGAGCGGTCAGGGCACAGTGTGGACATCCGGACACAGCCACAGACCGGACTGAGTGAGTGAAAGTCCCTCCACCATTAGCGGTCTATGCTAGAGGGCTGTTAGCGGTCTATGTCCGTGGTCTGTTAGTGGTCTATGTTAGCGGTCTATGCTAGAGGTCTGTTAGCGGTCTATGTCCGTGGTCTGTTAGCGGTCTATGTTAGCGGTCTATGGTAGAGGGCTGTTAGCGGTCTATGTTAGCGGTCTATGGTAGAGGGCTGTTAGCGGTCTATGTCTGTGGTCTATATTAGCGGCCTATGCTCGTGGTCTATGTTCGCGGTCTATGCTAGCAGTCTATGTTCATCATGCTCATGCTGTCATGCAGGTTCCCGGGCAAAGTGAAGTCCAGCTGTTTTGACTGTTGAAAATATCGAACTTGTAATATTTCATAATGCTGAACTCCGGAGCGCTGAAGAGGCTAAAATAGCTTCTCATTGACTGTCGATGTCTTTGGCAGGCTTGGAAAGGCATGATGCTGATGTTTGTAAACCACTCCACCTCCACCCCACACACACACCAAAATACACCCCAAAATATAGCAGAGAACAAGAACAGAGCCTCCAGAAGGGAGAACACAAAGTAGAAACAAAACAGGAAAAGCCCTGCTGCCATACGGCCTCAACAACTGCAGAAAACAGAGCAACTGGTGAACCTGCCAGTCCTGCAGCGAATACGACATGAAGAACATCGCAGCGCCACGCCGTAACACCGTAACGCCTGGACTCATTCAGAGTGACAGGACAGTCCCACCAGTGCAGGACAGCGTCTGCTTTTGACATGTAAGACTGGAGAAAAGGGTGCCAAAGAGCCTCTTCAGGAGAAACATCCGTCACCTCCACAAACGGCTTCAGTCCCAGAGAACCAGGAACACAACGCTGCTTTCACCTGCCAAACGTTAACGAACTTCACACGAAAGAAGAACCAACTGAGAACTAGACCAGAAAAACACAGGACAGAGGCCAGGACCTCCTGAAGACACAGCCAGCGCCTGAGCTGCTTGCAGCAGGACGGCCTGCCGGTGGACAGGAAGACACTCACATTGTAGTCCGGTCCCCCCAGATCCCTGATGCGGATCTCCCAGTGGCGCTTCTCCCGGAGCAGCTTGTTGATCTCATCGTTCAGATCCCGGATTCTGAACTCCCCGAGACCAGCTGGGACAGACGGGGCAGAGGGACAGACGGGTTAGAGGGACAGACGGGTTAGAGGGACAGACGGGTTAGAGAGACAAACTAACAGAGGAAAAGATGTAAAGTTTCAGTTTGGACTCACCGTTCTGAATCTGAGCAACTTTCTTTGAGATTTCACTGATGATCTGAAACAGAGACAAGAGACAAGAGACACGTTACGATGACTGCTGTTGGACAACACGAGGAGGACACCTTCAGAAAACTACAGCTGGACCTGGAACTGTGGACCTTATGTCTTCTGCACATCTTTTACACAGCTCTGCAGGAGTGTGGACAGACGACAGTTCTGCAGAACGTCTCCTCTGAGCCTGGTTAACTGACGGAGATGAAGGACCGCCGCTAACTGACGGAGATGAAGGACCGCCGCTAACTGACGGAGATGAAGGACCGCCGCTAACTGACGGAGATGAAGGACCGCCGCTAACTGACGGAGATGAAGGACCGCCGCTAACTGACGGAGATGAAGGACCGCCGCTAACTGACGGAGATGAAGGACCGCCGCTAACTGACGGAGATGAAGGACCGCCGCTAACTGACGGAGATGAAGGACCACCGCTAACTGACGGAGATGAAGGACCGCCGCTAACTGACGGAGATGAAGGACCGCCGCTAACTGACGGAGATGAAGGACCGCCGCTAACTGACGGAGATGAAGGACCGCCGCTAACTGACAGAGATGAAGGACCGCCGCTAACTGACGGAGATGAACTGACGGAGATGAAGGACCGCCGCTAACTGACGGAGATGAAGGACCGCCGCTAACTGACGGAGATGAAGGACCGCCGCTAACTGACGGAGATGAAGGACCGCCGCTAACTGACGGAGATGAAGGACCGCCGCTAACTGACGGAGATGAAGGACCGCCGCTAACTGACGGAGATGAAGGACCGCCGCTAACTGACAGAGATGAAGGACCGCCGCTAACTGACGGAGATGAAGGACCGCCGCTAACTGACGGAGATGAACTGACGGAGATGAAGGACCGCCGCTAACTGACGGAGATGAAGGACCGCCGCTAACTGACGGAGATGAACTGACGGAGATGAAGGACCGCCGCTAACTGACGGAGATGAACTGACGGAGATGAAGGACCGCCGCTAACTGACGGAGATGAAGGACCGCCGCTAACTGACGGAGATGAAGGACCGCCGCTAACTGATGGAGATGAACTGACGGAGATGAAGGACCGCCGCTAACTGACGATGAAGGACCGCCGCTAACTGGCGGAGATGAAGGACCGCCGCTAACTGACGGAGATGAACTGACGGAGATGAAGGACCGCCGCTAACTGACGGAGATGAACTGACGGAGATGAAGGACCGCCGCTAACTGACGGAGATGAAGGACCGCCGCTAACTGACGGAGATGAAGGACCGCCGCTAACTGATGGAGATGAACTGACGGAGATGAAGGACCGCCGCTAACTGACGATGAAGGACCGCCGCTAACTGACGGAGATGAAGGACCGCCGCTAACTGACGGAGATGAAGGACCGCCGCTAACTGGCGGAGATGAAGGACCGCCGCTAACTGACAGAGATGAAGGACCGCCGCTAACTGACGGAGATGAAGGACCGCTGCTCACTGACGGAGATGAAGGACCGCCGCTAACTGACGGAGATGAAGGACCGCCGCTAACTGACGGAGATGAAGGACCGCCGCTAACTGACGGAGATGAAGGACCGCCGCTAACTGACAGAGATGAAGGACCGCCGCTAACTGACGGAGATGAAGGACCGCTGCTCACTGACGGAGATGAAGGACCGCCGCTAACTGACGGAGATGAAGGACCGCTGCTCACTGATGGAGATGAAGGACCGCCGCTAACTGACAGAGATGAAGGAACCGCCGCTAACTGACGGAGATGAAGGACCGCCGCTAACTGACAGAGATGAAGGACCGCCGCTAACTGACAGAGATGAAGGACCGCCGCTAACTGACGGAGATGAACTGACGGAGATGATGGACCGCCGCTAACTGACGGAGATGAACTGACGGAGATGAAGGACCGCCGCTAACTGACGGAGATGAAGGACCGCCGCTAACTGACGGAGATGAAGGACCGCCGCTAACTGACGGAGATGAAGGACCGCCGCTAACTGACGGAGATGAAGGACCGCCGCTAACTGACGGAGATGAAGGACCGCCGCTAACTGACGGAGATGAAGGACCGCCGCTAACTGACGGAGATGAAGGACCGCCGCTAACTGACAGAGATGAAGGACCGCCGCTAACTGACGGAGATGAACTGACGGAGATGAAGGACCGCCGCTAACTGACGGAGATGAAGGACCGCCGCTAACTGACGGAGATGAAGGACCGCCGCTAACTGACGGAGATGAAGGACCGCCGCTAACTGACGGAGATGAAGGACCGCCGCTAACTGACAGAGATGAAGGACCGCCGCTAACTGACGGAGATGAAGGACCGCCGCTAACTGACGGAGATGAACTGACGGAGATGAAGGACCGCCGCTAACTGACGGAGATGAACTGACGGAGATGAAGGACCGCCGCTAACTGACGGAGATGAACTGACGGAGATGAAGGACCGCCGCTAACTGACGGAGATGAACTGACGGAGATGAAGGACCGCCGCTAACTGACGGAGATGAAGGACCGCCGCTAACTGACGGAGATGAAGGACCGCCGCTAACTGATGGAGATGAACTGACGGAGATGAAGGACCGCCGCTAACTGACGATGAAGGACCGCCGCTAACTGACGGAGATGAAGGACCGCCGCTAACTGACGGAGATGAAGGACCGCCGCTAACTGGCGGAGATGAAGGACCGCCGCTAACTGACGGAGATGAACTGACGGAGATGAAGGACCGCCGCTAACTGACAGAGATGAAGGACCGCCGCTAACTGACGGAGATGAAGGACCGCTGCTCACTGACGGAGATGAAGGACCGCCGCTAACTGACGGAGATGAAGGACCGCCGCTAACTGACGGAGATGAAGGACCGCCGCTAACTGACGGAGATGAAGGACCGCCGCTAACTGACAGAGATGAAGGACCGCCGCTAACTGACGGAGATGAAGGACCGCTGCTCACTGACGGAGATGAAGGACCGCCGCTAACTGACGGAGATGAAGGACCGCTGCTCACTGATGGAGATGAAGGACCGCCGCTAACTGACGGAGATGAAGGACCGCCGCTAACTGACAGAGATGAAGGACCGCCGCTAACTGACGGAGATGAAGGACCGCCGCTAACTGACAGAGATGAAGGACCGCCGCTAACTGACAGAGATGAAGGACCGCCGCTAACTGACGGAGATGAACTGACGGAGATGATGGACCGCCGCTAACTGACGGAGATGAACTGACGGAGATGAAGGACCGCCGCTAACTGACGGAGATGAACTGACGGAGATGATGGACCGCCGCTAACTGACAGAGATGAAGGACCGCCGCTAACTGACAGAGATGAAGGACCGCCGCTAACTGACGGAGATGAAGGACCGCCGCTAACTGACGGAGATGAAGGACCGCCGCTAACTGACGGAGATGAACTGACGGAGATGAAGGACCGCTGCTCACTGACGGAGATGAAGGACCGCTGCTCACTGACGGAGATGAAGGACCGCCGCTAACTGACGGAGATGAAGGACCGCCGCTAACTGACAGAGATGAAGGAACCGCCGCTAACTGACGGAGATGAAGGACCGCCGCTAACTGACGGAGATGAAGGACCGCCGCTAACTGACGGAGATGAAGGAACCGCCGCTAACTGACGGAGATGAAGGACCGCCGCTAAGTGACGGAGATGAACTGACGGAGATGAAGGACCGCCGCTAACTGACGGAGATGAACTGACGGAGATGAAGGACCGCCGCTAACTGACGGAGATGAAGGACCGCCGCTAACTGACGGAGATGAAGGACCGCCGCTAACTGACGGAGATGAAGGACCGCCGCTAACTGACGGAGATGAAGGACCGCCGCTAACTGACGGAGATGAAGGACCGCCGCTAACTGACGGAGATGAACTGACGGAGATGAAGGACCGCTGCTCACTGACGGAGATGAAGGACCGCCGCTAACTGACGGAGATGAAGGACCGCCGCTAACTGACAGAGATGAAGGACCGCCACTAACTGACGGAGATGAAGGACCGCCGCTAACTGACGGAGATGAAGGACCGCCGCTAACTGACAGAGATGAAGGACCGCTGCTAACTGACGGAGATGAAGGACCGCCGCTAACTGAATAGAGAAATACGTCACCTGTCGCCTCCATTTCTCAGCTTTAGGAAGGTCACTGCACTCCGAGGCCAGAAAAGGTCTTCTCTCCTGGAGAGAGAGAGAGAGAGAGAGACCATGAGACAGTCAGAGAGGGAGAGAGACACAACATGAGACAGAGAGAGAGAGAGACAGAGAGAGGGAGAGAGAAATAAAAAGAGAGAGAGGAAGACACCATGACACCAGAGAGAGAGAGAGAGACACCATAAGAGAAAGAGAGAGACCATGAGACAGTCAGGGAGAGAGAGAGAGAGAGATCATGGGAGAAACAGAGAGAGAGAGAGAGAGAGAGAGAGAGAGAGAGAGAGACAGAAGGATGTCAAATACTTGACCTTGACTTTTCCTTCTTCCAGCTGAGCCTGTCTGAACCGGGCCAGAGCCGTCCTGACAGACAGAACCAGTGACACAGTTACTCCACACATCCGGAACGAAGAGAGAGAGCAAGAAGGAAAGACGAAGAAGAAGACCGGAAAAAACGAGAAACAGAAGAGGGAATGAAACGGGGAGAAAGCAGAACGACAACAAAGGTGAGAAAATGAGAATCTGAGTAAAAGGTGAGCGGAACGTTAAGAGACGATGAAAAGGTGGAGGTGAGCAGAACGCTGGGGCAGAGTGCGGCAGAAGAACCGGGCCCAGTTCAGCCCCGACCGCTGCAGGAGAACCGGGCCCAGTTCAGGCCACTGCAGGAGAACCGGACCCAGTTCAGCCCCGACCGCTGCAGGAGAACCGGGCCCAGTTCAGCCCCGACCGCTGCAGGAGAACCGGGCCCAGTTCAGGCCACTGCAGGAGAACCGGACCCAGTTCAGGCCACTGCAGGAGAACCGGGCCCAGTTCAGGCCACTGCAGGAGAACCGGACCCAGTTCAGGCCAACGGAGGAGAACCGGACCCAGTTCAGGCCACCGCAGGAGAACCGGACCCAGTTCAGGCCACTGCAGGAGAACCGGACCCAGTTCAGCCCCGACCGCTGCAGGAGAACCGGACCCAGTTCAGGCCACTGCAGGAGAACCGGGCCCAGTTCAGGCCACTGCAGGAGAACCGGACCCAGTTCAGCCCCGACCGCTGCAGGAGAACCGGACCCAGTTCAGGCCACTGCAGGAGAACCGGGCCCAGTTCAGGCCACTGCAGGAGAACCGGGCCCAGTTCAGCCCCGACCGCTGCAGGAGAACCGGACCCAGTTCAGGCCACTGCAGGAGAACCGGACCCAGTTCAAGCCAACGGAGGAGAACCGGACCCAGTTCAGGCCACTGCAGGAGAACCGGACCCAGTTCAAGCCAACGGAGGAGAACCGGACCCAGTTCAGGCCACTGCAGGAGAACCGGACCCAGTTCAGGCCACTGCAGGAGAACCGGGCCCAGTTCAGGCCACTGCAGGAGAACCGGGCCCAGTTCAGCCCCGACCGCTGCAGGAGAACCGGGCCCAGTTCAGCCCCGACCGCTGCAGGAGAACCGGGCCCAGTTCAGGCCACTGCAGGAGAACCGGGCCCAGTTCAGCCCTGACCGCTGCAGGAGAACCGGGCCCAGTTCAGGCCACTGCAGGAGAACCGGGCCCAGTTCAGCCCTGACCGCTGCAGGAGAACCGGGCCCAGTTCAGGCCACTGCAGGAGAACCGGGCCCAGTTCAGGCCACTGCAGGAGAACCGGACCCAGTTCAGCCCCGACCGCTGCAGGAGAACCGGACCCAGTTCAGTCCGTCACACAGACGGAGGCGGTGACGACAAAATGAGGACAAAGAGACGAGACACAGGAGGAGGAAAAGATGAGAGGAGCAGCGGAGGAGGAGTGGAGGAAGGGAGGAGGAGGAGGAGGAGGATGAAGGAGGTTCTCACATGGCTTTCTCTGCGTTCCTCGCCTGCAGACAAAGAGAAGCAAGAAGTAGAAACATCAGAAATCTGATGGAGCTCTGCAACCTTCTGAAGTCAGTGTGAGGATTTGAACCAGCAGCCTGTACCTGTATCCTCCATTCCCTCTGTGTGTATGTTCTACAGCTCCTGTGATGTTCTAAGATTCATGCTGTTCTGTCGGATCCTTCTAGTTCTGGTTTTCTATTATTCTGATTTGCTCTGTTCTGTGTTCTTTATTCAGCCGTTCATGACGTTCTGCCCCCGTGTTCTACGAGCCTCCGGAACCTTAATGTATCCACTGTGAGGTTATTCCAGTCTGTTCTATTCTTAAGCTTTAAAGAACCCCAGAAGCCTCCCACAGAACCTCTCTTCAGAACCTACGGGTTCCTAAAGGTTCCCTCCCCCTGGTTCCTGGGAGCTAACGAGCTAACTAGCTAACAAGCTAGCTTTAGCACTGCGGTGGATTGACCGTGTCAGAGAAACCCGCTGCGCTGTGTGTGTGTGTGTGTGTGTGTGTGTGTGTGTGTGTGTGTGTGTCGCTGTGCAGCTCCTCACCATCTTCGCTCCTTTTTCAGTCTCTCAATAAGACAAAAACCCACTTTAATTCTCCGAAACGCTGCGACGCACGAGACAGGACCGTCTTCTTCTTCTACAGACGCAGAGACATCAGGACGGCGCTGTGCTGCTGCCCCCTGCTGGAGGACAGACGCAGAGACATCAGGACGGCACTGTGCTGCTGCCCCCTGCTGGAGGACAGACGCAGAGACATCAGGACGGCGCTGTGCTGCTGCCCCCTGCTGGAGGACAGACGCAGAGACATCAGGACGGCGCTGTGCTGCTGCCCCCTGCTGGAGGACAGACGCAGAGACATCAGGACGGCGCTGTGCTGCTGCCCCCTGCTGGAGGACAGACGCAGAGACATCAGGACGGCGCTGTGCTGCTGCCCCCTGCTGGAGGACAGACGCAGAGACATCAGGACGGCGCTGTGCTGCTGCCCCCTGCTTCTTCTTCTTTTCCTTTCCGGCAGGCTGTACACATATACAGTGTAATGCTGCCCTCTGCTGTTCAAAGAATTACTCGCAGTACTTTATAGTCACAGGTAAAGGTTGGTGCCTTTTCTATGTCTCGCGAATTTATTCCATAGGCAAAGATTGACTTGACTGAAAATACAGTCATTTTAAGCTTTGAAAGGTCTTTATACAAAGCCGCTCTTTCAGCAGAGCACTGATCACCAAATAAAACCACATGTGCAACAGTCTCTAGTTTCCCACATTGACATTTCCCATCCGGGTGCTTTCCCAGTACCTTTAAACAAGCTGCAAGACCACAATGCCCCAGTCTTAATCTGGTTATTTTTACTTGGTTAATTCTAGAAGAAAACGAAGCAAACCTGGGATTCTGCACTGTGGGTTGACACTTAAAATAATGCCTTCCCCTGGTCTCTGTTTCCCACTCCCTTTGCCACTGTTTCTGCACAGCTCTTTTGATTATACTAAACCACTCCATCTTCCCCAAACAGAGGTTGTACTCGATTTCATTACATAAAAGTGACTGTTTAGCAAGAGAGTCAGCTGCTCCGTTTCCTTCTATCCCTGAATGAGATGGGATCCAGCAGAATGTTACACTGCAGTCCATGGACTCTATTCTATGAAGGCAACTCAAGATTTCCAAAATGACATCTGCCCGAGCCCCAGCTGGACCAGCAGAGACCGCCTGTAGGGCAGACACAGAATCTGAATATATATAAGACGCTTTCGAATTGTTTCTTTCAATCAATTCTAAGGCACACCTAATGGCTAACAGCTCGGCAGTAAACACTGATATATGATCAGAAACTCACACTTTTGATAATTTTATTGTTACTTGTATAAACTCCAAAACCTGCCTTTCCAGAAGAGGGATCCTTTGACCCATCTGTGAAAATATGACAAGAATCTTTTTTATTCTCCACAAATTCATTTATTTGAGCACTTATTTGACTTTTATCTAATCCCACAAAATCCAGCGGAACCTCAGGTTCCGGCAGAAGCCAGAACAGAACAGGAGACCACACTGATCCCCCCACTCTTCCATCCTCTGTACCCATCTTCCTCGCCATCTTACAGACAGAATTTAGAAAAGACTGTTTTCCACTGCTCTTCTCAAACTCCCAGCAGTTTTCCAAAAGACATTAGCAGCAGACTTATGCTCAAGTCCGGCGAGTCTAACCCAGTACTGGAGTCCCAATTTTCTACTCCTAAGTGTTAAAGGGGTCTCCTCCTTCTCAACCAAAAGTGCAGGTATAGGTGTAGTTCCAAAAGCTCCACAACAGACTCTGAGGGCTTTGCTTGGACAATATACAACTTCTGCAAGGTAGATTTAGCTGCTGCTCCAAATACAAAGCAGCCATAATCCAATGTTGCTCTAATCATTGCTCTATAAACCAAGTGCAATGTTGTCCTGTCTGCTCCCTAATCACTGGCAGCCAAACTTCGAAGAACATTAACTATTTTTTCACACTTGTCTACAGTCTTGCCGATGTGTGTATGATATGTCAACCTTTCATCCATCCATAAACACAGAAATCTGACCACCTTAACCCTTTCTAATGGCTGTCTGTATAAGTGTAATGTCATTTCAGGAATTTTCTTTTTAAGACCAAAAATCATATAATTACTTTTTGATGTCGAAATTCTAAAACCCCACATGTTTGCCCAGTGTACCACCTGATCTAACGCTTTCTGAGTTTGCCTCAGTAAAAAGTTGACATTTCTGCCACCATACCAAATAGCACCGTCATCTGCAAAAAGGGATTTTACGAAGGCTGGACTAGAACTTTGAAAAATATCATTTGTCATTACATTAAATAATACAGGACTAATTACAGATCCTTGTGGTGTCCCATTCAAAATACTCGCGGTGTTTGAGATTTGATTGCCTATTCTCACCTGAATTGTTCAATCTTTAAGAAAATCCTCTATCCAAATGAACATCCTGCCTCTGATGCCAGCATCAAATAGTTTTATTAACAAACCCTCTCGCCACATGCTATCATAGGCCTTCTCAATGTTGAGGAAAATGGCCACCAAAGCCTCTTTTTTAGTAATTGCCCTTCGAATATCTCGATCCAACACTGCAACAGAATCCATTGTGTTACTGCCAATTCTAAAACCGTTCTGATAATCCACAAAAAAATCATTCATTTCTAAAAAGTACACTCGTCTATTAGTGACCATCCTCTCCATCACCTTACAGAGAACTGAAGTCAGCGCAATAGGTCTGTAAGACAAAGGAGAGGAGGCATCCTTTCCTGGCTTCAAGATCGGAATAACCACAGCGTGCTTCCATACCTTTGGTAATGTACCAACCTCCCATATGTAGTTAAAAAAAGCAAGGATCTCCTCAAGCACTGGGTCATCCAGATGCTGCAACAGCTTGAAACTTATCTGGTCTTGGCCTGGCGCGGTGTTAGCGCCAGCCTCAATCGCCTCTTTGAGCTCCTTGGAAGAAAAATTCATATTATAAGAACTATTATCATCGGTAATAGATTTAAGCTTCCAATTATTAATTTGCTTAACCGCATTTCTAACTCTAAGACTATCCTCCTCCAAAAACTTGGAATTGTGCACATCCTGAAATACTTTAACACACATATCAGCCTTTTCTTTACTCGAAATTGCCTCCAAGCTCCCATTTTTAAACACTGGAATAGAGGTATTAACCATTTTCCCCACCATTCTATGTATCCTTGACCACACTTGTTTAACTGGTGTTTTTGGCCCTAATGTGCTACAGAATTCTCTCCAGCTTTTCTTTTTTGCATCTTTAATTGTTTTCCTAGCCAGAGCTCTGCACCTTTTAAAATCTGAAACATTTTCCATAGTAGGACATTTTCTTAACCTCTTAAAAGCTTCAGTTCTTTTCCTAACTGCATCATTACATTCCTTGTTCCACCGCGGAACAATGGCTCTATGACGAAACTGCTTTCTGCAAGGAATTGTTTCTGAGGCTATTTTCATAATCATAGATGACAGAGAGTCACACATTTCCTCAATAGAGCCATCACTATTTACATTAGCCACCCCTGCATTAGTGCCTTTCCGAAAATTTTCCCAATCTGCCCGTTTGAAATCTAACCTAGGGGGTCTTTCAGAAGATTCAGTCACAAGGGTTTTATCAAAAATACTCATCACTGGGAAATGGTCACTACCGAGAGAGTCTCTATCTAAAACTCTCCATTCTGCCATCCTGGCTAACAATGGACAAGTAAAACCAAGATCAAGGCAAGACATCTTGTTCATATTAACATCAATACGAGTTGGGGTGCCATCATTTAACATTATAAAATTACTCCTATCTAAAAACTCTTCAACTACAAAACCATTTGAGTCTCTATTATGGCTTCCCCACAAAGGACTATGGGCATGGGGGGGTGGGGGGGGCACAGCCTATGTACACATTCACAATACAGAACAGTGTTGTCGACGCACCACAAGCAACCAAGAACAATCACAAACCCCAATCTAGACAACACCAAAACAGAGCCGACAACCAACACAAAGACTTACAGAACCATACATATATATAGTTTTTTTTCTTTTTTCCCCTGACGAACCATAGTAGTGAACAGACCAGGCCACAAAAATAAAAGGAGGTGTAGGGAAGGAAGGAAATGCAAGGACACCACAAACCTTTTTTTTTTTTTTTTTTTGAGAATATAGCTAGTAGTAACTAGTAGTAATGAGTAGTAACTAGTAGTAACTAGCAGTAAACTCGGGGCGTGCATCAAGAGAGGGCTACTACAGATCACCATTAGTCTAACCACCACAAGAAGACAAGGTAACCCAGTATGTGAAGAGTGATGAAAGATCAGTGTGATCATGCAGATATGATGGTGATAGTGATCATGCATATATGACCTCTGACCCCTGAGAAGGCCAGAAGCAGGCCAGAGAGGCCCTCAGAGCCCAGACAGCCGGCGGTCATCACAGAGCCCGGATCCAAGCCGCCCCCCCAGGCAGACGCCCCCGCTCCGGTCCAGAAACGGGGCAGAGGGAAGCCCCGGCCGGGGACCCCGGCGGCCCCGGGGCCCGGGCCCCGCGGAGCCACGACCGGCAGGAGCCGGTCCACCCTGGGCCCCGGACGCCCGGGGCGGGCAGAGCCAAGAGCCCAAGGCCCAAGAGCCCAGGAGCCGACCCCCCACCCCAGGCGGAGGGCCATGACCCACCCGGGAGAACCGACCCACACGGGCGGCTACCCACCCCAGGCCAGTACCCCCCCCAGCGCTCCGGCCACGCACCCCGAGATCCAGGGCATCACCCCCCCCCCCCCCCCCCCGTCCACCCCCCGACCCACCCCTCCCACCCTGTCCTCTCCCACCTCACTCCCCCCTGCCCCAACCCAACACTCACACCCACTCACTCACACTGACACACACACACACGCATGCGCACGCCACACACACACACACAAACACACACACACACACACACACACACACTCACACACACACACACACACACACAGAGTCAACCCTACCCCAAACACACTCACATTCCCGCGTCATCCAACCGTCATGTCCTGTGGGAGACCCCCCCGGAAGGCAAGGGAACACCGAACCCCACATCCAGGCCCCCCCACCACCCACAACCGCCGCCCCCACCCCCAAACCCCACCGCTGCAGACAGGTATGCTCCCCCCAGAGCCAGCAGTCCCCCAAACCACAGCCGGTCCAAACCCCAGGCCCGCGGGGAACACAACAGCCCCCCCCGCCCCACCCCCCACCTAAAAGGAATCCGGAAACGGGGGCGCAGAAGACCCCATTGCCCCCCCCCCGGCTCGTGAGTGTTGATGGAGTATATGTTGTTTGCGATTAAAACTGAGGGGCAGTAACCACACCGTGCCGCGAGTGAGGCCAAACGAGCAGTCCCATCTACCTGAACAGCCCCACCCCCGACACGGCGCGCCAAGACCCCCCGACGTGTGTGTTTGTATGTATTTGGTCGTGTTAGATGACTAAGTGCAGTTAAGACTGAGAGGCGAGCCACTGAAGGGTGCAGTGATTGGGGCCACTTACGCCGGGAACGCACTGGACGCGGAAGCGTAGCGGAGGCGCCGCGCGCACGGCGCGCGTCTCCGCGCCGGCGCTTGGCTGTTCGCACTGGAGGCGTATCTGCTGCCTGCGCTCTCCGCGCTGGTCACACATCGGCTGCACTCGGCTGGCTCCGTCAGCTCTCGGTTTTCACGTTTGTTCCCTGTTCCCTCTGTCTCGCTCTGCCAGCATGGATGTGTGTGTTTTGGTGACCTGTGGAGAGACATTTTCTATCTCCTCCTGTCCTCTTTTTTTCTGCATCACGTGAATGTCTGTCGCTGTGTGTGTGTGTGTGTGTGTGTGTGTGTGTGTGTGTGTGTGTGTGTGTGTGTTTGGGTGCGGACATGTCTGTTTGTGTGTCCATCTGTCTTGTGATTAGACCCAAGTGACAAATTATAGACGGACGAGCAGCACCGTCCGTAACTAATCGTCATTTAATTTGTTATATTTTGAAAATTGACCGGATTCTCTTGTCTTTTCTGTTTCCGACTTCCTGTCTGGTCCGATCTGCTTGATCCAGCTTGACATATGGCGCTCCCTGCGCTCTCGGCTCGCGTGAAAAATAGAACGAAGCGGAGCGCCGCGCGCGCCGCGCGAGCCGCGGCGCGCGCGGCGCTCCACTGCGCGTTCGGTGCGGCCGGTCAGATAGGTTAACATGGGAGGCGATCAGAAGCCGCGCGCGGCGCTTCCGCGTCCAGTGCGTTCGGGCCGTCAGATGGCCCCCTCCACCACACCCAACCTGATAAGCCCGCCTCCCAAAGCCCTACGTGTGTGTGCATGAGAGCGGGGGGAGAGGGGGGTCCGGGGATGCCGCAGCACCCCCGCCACCCAGGAACCCCCGGATGAAGGACAGGGCCAGGAGCCCCCCTGCCCCGCCCCCCCCAGGACCAGGGCGGACAGCGACCACAGCCAGAGAGCCACCGACCCAAGAAGCACACACCCATCATGCATCAGGAGGAGTGAAGGTGAGGACAGACAGGGGGCAGCAGAAGGACCCAGACCCAGGCCCCACTGCCCCCAGGCCCACCGGGCCCCCCCCCCCCACAGGACACCGCACTCTCTCCTCACATACATACCTCCAATCGCCCACACATATACACCCACACATACAGACATACACACATACTTACAGATACACACCCCCACACACATACATACATGCTCACAGAAACATACCCACACATACATACACACATACACAGTCTCTCACATACAGTATACATACATATCCAGATACACACCCACACACTCACATACACATACATACATACCCACTCATACAAAAACATACATACATACTCACACATACTCACCCACACACATATACACATGCACGTACACGCACACCCACCTTCCCCAACCCCCTAACCCCCACAGCCCACCACCACAACCCCTCTATCTGCCCCCCCGTCCAAAGTTCTTAGATAAGTCAGCCTCCCATTTTAAGGGATTTGAATTTGATTTGAATTTCATGAACAGAACAAACAAGATGGGAGGGGGGACAGCTCTGTATGTAGATAAAAGGTTAAAGTACCACATTGTGGAAGGTATGACTAATGCTATTGAAGATGTGTGTGAATGTATAACCATAGAGATTGTTATGGAAAAAAAGAAAAATATTATTGTCAGCTGTGTTTACTACGTCCTAGCTCCAGCATTGAAGTATTTCAGAATTGGATGGAAGACACGTTTACAATGATAGAGCAAAAAGTCATGTTCATTTGTGGGGATTTCAATATTGACCTACTTAATCCTAACAAGCTTTCATCAGCGGATGAATTTGTTGCTGCTATCTATAGCATGGCTTTATATCCTATTATCACCAAGCCTAGTAGAATAACGTGTCACTCTGCTACATTAATTGATAATATATTTACTAATAACATGAAAAATAATATAGTGAGTGTCGTGTTCGTGTTCGATAAACACTCAGGAGGCTCGACGTTTTCCAAGAAGAACATTTTTAATGCCGCTCATGTCTGTTGTCGGTGACACACAGATTCTTCTTCTACTAGTGCAGTTGTAACAGAGCATTAGAAACAGCAGCGACGCCTGGTGGTGAACAATATATAACAACAACTGATCATAACATCCCCCCTCCTTGAGTTGAGGTATTCCTCATCAATACACATTACAATACAAAACACATTTTACAACAAACAGTTTTGTTTTTGTTTTGTTTTTTTTTTTTTTTTTTAAATCAACCATTAAACATGTGCAAAACAAAACATCAGCTGGACCTTTATTTCTTTTCCAGCTATAAGTCCAGTCTGTCAGGTTTCTTTATTTCTCGTTTTGACTTTCTCAGTTCTGTTGTCAGAAGGACCACTTACATTCCAGTTCAGAGGTGATGTGGTTGTTGGTGGTTCAACTTGAAGTTTGTTAGGCTCCTTAGGCGCTGGTGGAGTCTTCAAAAGACTGCGGCGATTGCGCCTGAGTATCTGTCCATCCTCAGTTTGCACTGTAAAAGATCTTGGTGCAACTTCCTGTAACACAGTTCCTTTTGTATTCCATCCATCAGCATCCTCAATCCTAACTGAGTCGTTGTTTGTCAGAGGAGAGAGTGGTTTGGCTGAAACATCGTAGAAACTCTTTTGTCTCATTTTCTGCTTTTTGCGCTTGGTTTCCACTTTTGTGTTTTTCTTTGGTGTAGTCACAGTTGGGTAGCTTGGCAGTGTTGTGCGCAACTTTCTGTTCATCAGTAACTCGGCAGGTGATAGTCCGCACTGAAGTGGTGAGGCACGGTAACTGAGAAGTGCCAAGTATGGATCAGAGTTGCTGTCAGCTGCTTTCTTCAACAGTTGCTTTAGGATGTGAACACCTTTCTCAGCTTGTCCATTTGACAGTGCATAATGTGGACTGGACGTGACATGACGGAACTCATACTGCTCTGCAAACCTTTGCCATTCCCTGCTGCTGAAACATGGTCCATTATCACTCACCACAATGTGTGGTATGCCGTGCCTGGCAAATATGGATTTGGCGTGAGTGATCACGCAGGCTGAAGACATGTTTGTGAGTAGTGCCATTTCTGGAAAGTTAGAAAAATAGTCCATGACTACAAGGTAGTCTTTGCCTTTGAGGTGAAACAAGTCCATCCCAACTTTGTGCCAAGGAGATGTGGGCATTTCAGGTATCACCATTGGCTCTTTGCTTTGTTTGCTTCTGTGTTTTTGACATGTTTCACATTTACTCACAAGTGTCTCAATGTCTTTGTTAAGCCCAGGCCAATACACTGACTCTCTCGCTCTCCTTTTACATTTTTCAATTCCGAGATGTCCTTCGTGTATCCTGTTCAACAGATCTGGCCTCAAAGCTTGTGGGATGACTATTCTCCCTTTCATGAGTAATAGTCCATCAACAAAACTGAGATCTCCTCGAACATGGTAGTAGCGAGGGCATGAACCTACAGGCCAACCCTCGTCCATATTCTGAATGACACGCTGCAACTCTGTGTCTCGTGATGTAACTTCAGCAATCTGTCTTGACTTCGTGTCAGATACTGGCAAAAGACTTGACACCATGTTTATGTGATTTTCAACGTCATTATCTGTAGTGCTCACACATTTTTCAGCAGGTGCTCTGGACAAGGCGTCTGCGAGGATTAAGTGCTTTCCAGGTGTGTAAACAAGTTCAAAATCGTATCTTTGCATTTTCATCATTAAGCGCTGGATTCTCGGAGACATTTCATTAAGATTCTTTTTGATAATAGAGACAAGCGGGCGGTGGTCGGTCTCCACAGTGAAAGACGGCAGTCCATAGACATAACTGTGAAAATGCTCTAGACCATAAGCCACGCCTAAACACTCTTTTTCAATCTGCGCATACTTGCATTCAGACTTGGTCATAGCCCTTGATGCATAGGCTACTGGCTTCCAGTGTTGCCCTTCAGCTTGAAGAAGCACTGCTCCGATACCATCTTTGGATGCATCAGTTGACACTTTGAGCTTTTTGGTGTGGTCATAGTAGGCTAATGCTGGTGCAGAGGTGAGGGTCTGCTTTAGTCTCTGCCACTCTTGCTCATGTTTCTCAGCCCATTTAAAGTCACTGTCATTATGTAAGAGCTCACGGATGCAGGAGGTCTTTGCTGTGAGGTTGGGAATAAATTTGCCTATGAAATTCACCATTCCCATTATGCGCAACACTCCTGTCTTGTCTGTTGGTCTGGGCATGTTCAGTATTGCCTTTATTTTGTCTTTGTCCGGTTGTACTCCTGTAGCTGTAAGTTTGTCTCCAAGGAAGAGAATCTCTTGTACTGCAAACTCACACTTGGCTCTATTGAGTTTCAGTCCATACTTTTGTATGCGCTCCATCACTTTGTTGAGTCTCTGGTTGTGCTCTTGGAGAGTAGAGCCCCAAATAATGATGTCATCAATGTAGACTCTGACTCCCTCTAAGCCTTCAATGATCTGTTCCATTGCTCTGTGGAATATTTCTGGTGCAGATTTTATTCCGAATGGCAGCCTTAGAAAACAATACCTCCCGAAAGGTGTATTAAAGGTGCAGTACTTGGTGCTGCTCTCATCCAGTTTTAACTGCCAGAAACCTTGTGAAGCATCAAGCTTTGTGAAATTGCTAGCCCCTGCCATCTCACTCATGATTTCTTCTCGTGTGGGTATTTGATAGTACTCACGCTTGATGTTCTCATTGAGATCCTTTGGGTCCATGCAGATTCTCAGCTCTCCATTCTTTTTCTTTGTGACCACCATAGAGTTGACCCAGTCTGTGGGCTCCTGGACCTTTTTGATCACTCCCAGGTTGGTCATTCTGTCCAGTTCTTGTTTGAGGGCTTCACGCAGCGGAGCTGGAACTCTGCGGGGTGCATGCACAATCAGTTGAGCGCCTTCCTTTAGCTGGATTTTATATGTAAAGGGCAGTGTACCAAAACCTTTGAACACCTCAGAAAAGTTTTGTACAATAGCATTAGTGTCACATTTTGAATCTGTTTCAATACAGTACACTCTTTTCACCAGCCCTAACTCTTCACAGTCACCCAACAATGATTCACATTTCTCATTCACAACAGAAAAGTTGACATTGTGCACTTTACCTTTAACATTCACATTCAGTTTACAGGAACCAAAACACTCTATGGGTTGCCCATTGTAATCTTTCAACCCTGATTTCTTTCTGTAGATGTGCGGCTTTACCTGCATTTCTCTTATGTCAGACATGCTAATGAGATTAGCTTTTGCACCAGTGTCCAGTCTCATTGTGACTATTGTCCCATTCACTAGCAAAGGAGTGATCCATTTGTCAGCACTGGAAACACTGTTTACCTTTTCTGATTCATCCTCACTGTTAACGAGCCCAACGAAGAAAGTGTCACTTAAGTCTGTGTCCTCCACTACATGCACACTCTTGCCTTTCTTCCCTTCTTTCTTTTTGGTGAAGCATTGCTTGGCAAAGTGGTTCTTTCCGTGGCAGTTGGAGCATACTTTACCAAACGCAGGACATTGCTTTGGCCTGTGTTGTGATCCGCAGCGCTTGCAGGAAAACGTGGCGTCCTCGGTCCGCTGTGCAGGCCGGGTCTGCTGGCGGCGTCTCCCGCTCTGAAACGACACCGCGCCGATCGCTGCTCCTTCACTCGTGGACGGTGTGGCACACGGCAGCTCGCTGAACGTCTTCATGTGTTTCTGGGACAGCTCACTTGCTTGGCATATTTTAATAGTCATATCCAGGGTCAGCTCGGACTCACGAAGAAGTCTCTCTCTCAACTTCTTGTCTCCAATGCCAAACACAATTTGATCCCTGATCATAGAGTCCTTCAGTGTCCCAAAATTACAAGACTGTGCTTTCAGGCGCAGGGCTGTCAGATAAACATCAAACGGCTCATTTTGAAGCTGCATGCGAGAACAAAACATGTATCTCTCATATGTCTCGTTTTTCTTTGGAGTACAATGCTCCTCAAACCTTGCCAGCACAATATCCAGCTTCTCCTTATCGTCCGGCGAGTCAAACACGAACGTATTAAACACTTCAATGGCCTGTGGCCCCGCCACCGTTAGCAAAAGGGCTACCTTTCTTGCTTTGGACCTCGTCTCCAGTCCCATGGCCGTGACATAAAGCGTGAACTGCTGCTTGAAAACACGCCAGTTTTCGTCAACATTGCCGGTAAGTTTCAGGTTTTCTGGCGGCTTCAAATCCATGCTGGTCTCTTCGGTGGTCGCTCAACTTACTTCGTGGTTTACTCCTGGTACCATGTCGTGTTCGTGTTCGATAAACACTCAGGAGGCTCGACGTTTTCCAAGAAGAACATTTTTAATGCCGCTCATGTCTGTTGTCGGTGACGCACAGATTCTTCTTCTACTAGTGCAGTTGTAACAGAGCATTAGAAACAGCAGTGACGCCTGGTGGTGAACAATATATAACAACAACTGATCATAACAGTGAGTGGATTATTATTGAATGATATCAGTGACCATTTGCCAGTTTTTGTAATTTACAATTGTGATTACAGCATGAAGAAGGTTGGGAATAGTATGGGCTATGTGAGAGTAAGAACGGACGAAGCTCTTGATGCATTTAAAACCGAGTTGATATCCCATGACTGGAGGAATGTGTATGAAGAGAAGAATGTTGACTCAGCATATGATGCTTTTTTAAATTCATTTCTACTGCTGTATGACAAAAACTGCCCTTTGCGACAATGGAGGAAGAAACCAAACTGTTCTGATAAGCCCTGGTTCACAAGGGGATTGTTAAATGCCTGTAAAAAAAAAGAATAACTTATATAGAGATTTTATGAAACATAGAACTAGTGATAAAGAAACCAAATATAAAACATATAAAAATAAGTTAACTGATATTATTAGGAAACCTAAGAAAGATTATTATAATGTTATACTAGAAAAGAACAAAAATAACATTAAAGGTACTTGGGATATATTAAACAAAATTATCAGAAATAGAACAACCAACTCAGGCTACCCAGATCTTTTTATTGATAATGAAAAAGCTATCACCAGCATGAATGATGTGGCTGAGGGGTTTAACAATTTCTTTGTGAATGTGGGACCTGAACTTGCAAGACAAATAAAACCCTCACAAGGGGGAGATGTTTTTCAGAACTTAGGTGAAAGAATTCCAGATACAATCTTTTTGAGGGATACAGATAGAAATGAAATAATTAATATTGTCAATAAGTTCAAGAATAAGACATCAAAAGATTGGAATGGCATTGATATGATGGTGATTAAGAAAGTAATTATTGCTATTGCGGATCCATTAACGTACATTTGTAACCTGTCTTTCAAATCAGGCACACTCCCTTGTAAAATGAAAACTGCTAAGGTAATCCCATTGTACAAAGCTGGTGATAAACATCTTTTCACTAATTATAGGCCAGTTTCCTTACTCTCTCAATTCTCAAAAATTCTGGAAAAAATATTCGTTATACGTTTGGACAGTTTCATTGAGAAGCATCAACTATTAATGGATTGCCAGTATGGTTTCAGAACAAACCGATCAACTTCAATGGCTTTAATGGAATTAGTGGAAGAATTAACAAGTTCAATTGACAATAAGAAATATGCAGTAGGGATTTTTATTGATCTGAAGAAAGCGTTTGATACAATTGATCATGGTATTTTATTGCATAAGTTGGAAAGGATGGGGATTAGAGGGGTAGGGTATAATTGGTTGAGTAGCTATATTGGAAACCGGCAACAGTTTGTTCAAATGGGTGAGTACAGATCAACTAGCTTGGATATTACATGTGGTGTGCCGCAAGGTTCAATTCTGGGACCCAAATTATTTACTTTATATATTAATGATATATGTAAAGTATCTAGTATTGTGAAACTGGTTGTTTTTGCAGACGACACGAATATCTTTTGTTCTGGGGAAAATTTACAGCAGCTGTTGGATGCTGTCTCAGCGGAAATGTGTAAGCTGAAACTGTGGTTTGACACTAACAAATTATCACTGAATCTCAGAAAAACTAAATTTATAGTATTTGGTAAAAGTAAGATAGACTTGAATGCGCAAGTTGAGGTAACGATTGACGGTGTTGGATTGGAAAGGGTTTTTGAAAATCCTTTCCTGGGAGTGATTGTTGACCACAGTTTCAGCTGGAAACCCCATATAAAGTATGTTCGATCGAAGTTAGCAAGAAGTATTGGAGTCTTAAGTAAAGCAAGATTAATCCTGAACCAGAAATCACTATTCATGTTATACTGCACTCTTATACTACCGTATTTAACTTATTGTGTGGAGGTGTGGGGGAACACTTATAAAAGCAACTTACAGACTCTGTGCTTAATGCAAAAAAGAGCAATAAGAATAGTTAGTAATGTAGGTTATCGTGATCACACGAATGAACTGTTTTTAAATCTCCAGGCATTGAAGCTGACTGACATAGTAGAATTCAAAACCGCACAAATAATGTACAAAGCAAGCAATAACTTACTTCCTGGTAATATACAAAAAATGTTTAGAGAGAGAGAAGGAGGGGATGACTTGAGGGGCAAATTTAAATTCAAACAACCCGCTGTCTATACCACTCTGAAAAGCATGTGTATTTCAGTCTGTGGGGTGAAACTGTGGAACAGTTTGTCTGAGTTTATTAAGGAAAGTAAAAATGTCCGACTCTTTAAAACACAGTTAAAACACTTTCTGTTCTGAAATATAGATTGGACTGATGTTATGATGGGGAGTGAAGGAAAGGACCGGAGAAGGGAAGAAAACGGAAACAAAGAAGGAAGGAAGAAAAGGGAAGAGGTAAGGAGAAGGACAGGGGAAGGGGAACAGGAAGAAGGAAGGGGAGAGAGACGGGAAAGAGAGGAAAGGAAAAAAGTGAAGGAAGGAAAGGGAAGAAAAGAGAGGAGAAAGAAGGGGAACAAGATGAAAAAGGGGAAGTTGAGAAGAGGGAAGGAAGAAAAAGTAAGAAAGGGGGAAAATAGGGTAAAAAGAGAAAAAAGGAAGGAAAGGTAGGAAACGGAAAGGTGAAGAGAGAAGAGGAGGTATTAAAAAATAAATAGAAGGGAAAGAGGAAGGAAGAGATGAAGAAATAAGTGTATGAATGTAAATTTGGCTATGTATATATATGTGTGTGTGTATATGTGTGTGTGTATATGTATATATATATATATATATATATATGTATATATATATATGTGTGTGTATGTGTATGTATGTATGTGTGTATATATATATATGTGCGTACATGTGTTTTGAATATTTTGTGCAGTTCCATTTCTTTTTAGTTCTTTGTTGGAATATTAACTACTCATTGGTTGTTGAGACTGTTTTGTTTTTGTTGTTTTTTTGCTTTGTTATAAATGTTGAACAGGAAGAAGGTTAGGCATGTATAAGCTACGTAGCTTCAGCCAAAACCTTTTCGGTCAACCTGATTTTCAGTGGTGTTGCTTTGGTTGGTATACATTTCAATATGATCGAAATAAAAAAAAAAAAAAAAAAAAAAAAAAGGTCGGAAGGAAGATTTCATCTTCTACCTTTGATAATATTTTATATATCTTTGATAGCAACTTTGGGGAACTGAGGTTTAAGAATTCTTCGACCCCGAGAGGTAGCTGTCCCTGCAGTTGATTAAAGGTATACTTTTTGCCTATGATAGATTTAAGTTGGTGATATTCTAAAAATGCTGTGCTGCTGATTCCATATTGTGAGATGAGAGTATTGAATGATAGAAAGTTGCCGTTTTCAATGATATGTTCAAGCTGGCTGATTCCTTTATTTCTCCACTGAGTGAAGTTGATCATCTTTTTGTTTTGCAGGATGTCCGGGTTGTTCCAGATGGGTGTGAGTTTACACGGGATCAGAGAAGATTTGGTTAGCTTTAGAAAGTCCCACCAAGCCATTAAAGAGGAACTGATGTTGACACTTTTAAAACAGCGATGGGATTTGATGGTGGGACTGATGAATGGCAGGTCAGAGATGACTAGATCCTCACATAATGCTGCTCTACATCCAGCCATGGCTCATCTAGATTGTTCGGTTTAAGCCATTTGGAGATATATTGCAGCTTGCTGGCTATGAAGTAATTACTGAAGTTAGGCAAGTCTAGTCCACCTCTGTCTTTAGTCTGTTGTAGCGTCTTTAAACTGATACGTGATGGTTTATTTTTCCAGAGAAATTTAGATATGTATGAGTCCAGTGATTTGAAGCAGCCAGACGATGGTTTGGTTGGTATCATTGAAAATAAATAGTTAACCTTAGGTAAAGTCATCATTTTAATGGTGGCAACCCTCCCCATAAGAGATATAGGTAAGCGTCTCCACCGTAAGAGGTCATCCTCTGTTGATTTCAGTAACGGAACGTAATTTAGTTTTAAAAGTTCTGATATCCTTGGAGAAATGTTTATGCCTAAATATCTAATGTTTCCAGACTGGATTGTAGCATTGGGTATACTTTGTAAATCACAGTTTATAGGCATGGCTGTAGTCTTAGACCAGTTGATAGAATAGTCAGATATTAGTGAAAATTTGTCAATAAGTGCGATTGTCTGGGAGATAGAAGATGGAGAGTTCTGCAGGAAAAGCAATACATCATCTGCATAAAGACTTATTTTATGTTCTATCTTATTGTTGGCCAGGATCCCTCTGATGTCTTTATTTTGTCTTATAGCAGCTGCCAGAGGCTCGATAAAGATGGCAAACAGTGAGGAGAGAGTGGACAGCCCTGTCTGGTTCCTCGCTGCAGACAGAAGCTTGGAGAAGTCTGCTCGTTAGTCTTCACACATGCAGCTGGGTTGTTATATAAGATTTTAATCCAATCTATGAAAGACGTTCCAAACCCAAATTTGGTTAATATTCCAAATAGAAATTTCCAGTTTACTCGATCAAAAGCTTTTTCAGCATCTAAAGAGATAATTATGGATTCTAGATTATGTATTGTAGAGTAATCTATTATATTAACTAATCTGTGCATGTTAGTGGATGAATGTCTACCTTTAATGAACCCTGTTTGGTCAGGATGTATTATGAGCGGGGTTATCTTTTCTATTCTCCTGGACGGGGCTTTGCTGATTATTTTGAGATCTACATTTATTAATGAAATCGGACGATAACTGGACGGAAGTGTGGGGTCTTTCCCTGGTTTAAGTATTAAAGTTATTTTGGCTAAGTTCATATTTGAGGGTACTGTTCGTTTATTTTTTATTTCCATTACCATTTTATGAAAAGTGGGAGCCAACATGGTCCAGAATTCTTTATAGAATTCTGCTGGATAGCCATCTGGACCTGGAGCTTTATTGTTGGGCATATCCTGCAGAGATTTATGGAGTTCATCCACTGAAAGAGGAGAATCCAACACTATTCTATTTTCATCTTTCAATTTTGGAAGGTTAATATCATTAAAAAAAGTATTAATTTCCTCATCTGTTGTGTCTATTTGTGATCGGTATAATCCTTGATAGAAATCTCTAAAGATATTATTGATCTTGTCTGGGTCATGGCTGATGTTTCCTTCTGAGTCTTTAACAGCTGAAATCCTGTTTTTCTCCTTGTTTGTTTTTAACTGATTCGCCAGGAATCTTCCAGATTTATTACTATGCTCAAAGTTCTCTAAACGGAGTCGTTGGATCAGGAATTGAGTTTTTTTATCTAGAATTTCATTCAGTTCAAGTTTAGCTTTCCTTATATCCTTCAGTATGTTCTCTTGTGGGGAGACATGATAAGCCTCCTCCAGCCATTTAATTCTTAATTCCAATTCTAAAGTTCTTGAAGCTTCTTTCTTTTTCTTGTGTGAGGAGAAGGAAATTATTTTTCCCCTCATCACCGCTTTCCCTGCCTCCCAAAGAACACATGCTGAAGTATCTGGCAAGTCATTATTTTCTAAATATATAGACCATTCTCTTGTTAGATAGCTAATAAACTCTGGATCTTTAAGTAATGATGTATTAAATCTCCAGTTTCTAATTGGTGGTTTATTCTTCTTATTTCTGAGAGTAAATGAAACTGGTGCATGATCACTTATGATGATGGGATGAATTTTGATTTCTGAGATGTCATTCATCAGTGTGCTGCTAGTTAAGAAATAATCTAATCTAGAGTAGGAATGGTGAACTGAAGAGAAGAATGTGTATTCTCTTGCAGTGGGGTGGTGAGAGCGCCAGGCATCGCAAAGACCAGAATCCTTCATGTACTGTTTCACAGTTTCTGAGGATTGCCAGAGTCGCTGACTTCCTGTGGTACTCAGTCTGTCCAGCTGTGGGTCAGAAACCATGTTGAAATCCCCTCCTATAATCAATGTGTGACCTGAGTGATCATCCAGTGAGGAGAAGAGGGAGTGAAAGAAGGAGGGGTCGTCAACATTAGGTCCATACACGTTAGCAATGCAGAATTTAACATTCTGGATAGATAATGTGATGATAACAAATCTGCCTTCTGGATCTATGATTGAACTGTCAGTAGAGAAGTTTAACCTTCTACTGATAAGAGTTGCTACTCCTCTTTGCCTGGAATTGTAACAGGCTGAGTACACCTGTGGAAACTGTGTCGATCGGAGAAGATCTACTGATGAGTTTGTTAGATGAGTTTCCTGTAATAAGACAATGTCTGCCTGCAACTCCTGAAGCCGATGGGTAATTTTTAATCTCTTTTCCCTTGTACCAGCCCCACGGATATTCCAGGAAACGAAACTGAGAGTGTTCATGACTAGACAGCTATGAGTGTTACATGCATTTCACTAAACTTGGTGTCTGAATGGAGCCCGTGGTGCATGTTTCAGAATTAAGAAATTGCCAAATATATCAGAAACAATCACTAATTGCCATCCGCGTGCATTTCTCTGCAATGTGCACCGGCACACCTGAGATCCAAGATTGTGGCGGCGCTCGTGTGGTTATGCTCGAAGATGTCTCCCAGTTGGATGATCCCCCAGTCACCTGCAACATATCGTTTGAAAGCTCGCAAGACGTAGAACGTCAACAAACATGATTTGGGCTCCCAGGGTTTACGACACGCCCACAAGATGGCAACAAGAGGCAGCACATAAACATTGTGGCACACAACGCTCTTTCACTACTCCAGAGGATTATGAAGTCAGTTTTATTCAGAGGAGCGCGGATAGGTGGAAAATGACCACAGAACGGTAAGGAAATGAAACATGTTGTGTTTGGTGTGAACAGCTGTGAGAGTTGGTGAAGAAGTATGTGAGAAACCTGATCTGAGCTGCTGCTGTGAAATGTGAAGCTGGGTTCTGGTGGGTTCTGGTTGGTTCTGGTCCTGACAGGAGGCGGGCGGCTCAGAGAAGATTGTTCCTGCTGTCTCTTAAAGTTTCATATGAGACCCAGCATGGTGGAGCAGATGGATCTGGTTCTGCAGGTCCTGGGTCAGGAGGTGTGGAGGAGGGGGGCGTGGGGAATTTTAAAGTTGTTCTAAAACAAACACTCGGTGTCAAAGTGCAGCTGGACCATCAGTTAGTGAGATTAAGGCTTCTGGTTTGAAAGAAATCATCCTATACAAATGCTGTGTTTGCATGAACTCTTTAATATCTTCATCCTGAACAGAGAATAAGAATCAGAATAGTCTTTATTGTCATTGCAACAAGTTACCAAAGTTACAAGTTACAACGAAATGGAAAAGAGGAAAAAATATCCATGTGATGATGAAATGAAACCTTTTCAAGCATTGCAAACAGGCTCGGTTTAATCTTCTGGTGTGAAATACAGCCAAACTCTGGAGAGCTTCTTCCTCAACGCCAGGTTGGAATGCTCAAAACCAAATGACGCCGTCTGGATGCCCGTGTGTGTCCGGTCCAGCTCCAGTACGGAATTACTGCAGCATTGTGGGCCAGCGCCCACATACTGCGAAATGGCTGCGCTGCGGCTCACAGGTGGCAGGTCACAGGTGGCAGGTGGCAGGTCACAGGTGGCAGGTGACAGGTCACAGGTGGCAGGTCGAAGGTGGCAGGTGGCAGGTCACAGGTGGCAGGTCGAAGGTGGCAGGTGGCAGGTCACAGGTGGCAGGTGACAGGTCACAGGTGGCAGGTCGAAGGTGGCAGGTGGCAGGTCACAGGTGGCAGGTCGAAGGTGGCAGGTGGCAGGTCACAGGTGGCAGGTCGAAGGTGGCAGGTGGCAGGTCACAGGTGGCAGGTCGAAGGTGGCAGGTGGCAGGTCACAGGTGGCAGGTCGAAGACTGCAGGTAGCAGGTGGCAGGTGGCTTTTATGCATGAGTGTTTTATTCTGAAACCTGAACACGGCTGTCACGCAAAGCACAGGAGTCGTGGAAGTTTTTAAAGTCTTGAGAGAACAAGCATCACGGTTGATGAAGAAAAACTGATCCTGGAGGTAAAGAGCACAAAATCCTCTGATAGTGCACATCTGGTCAGAAGGCGGAGTGCGGCGATGCCGGCGCTGCATCCGGTGGGATCACCGTACCGGTACGGCTGCGGAACGTTCTGGACCACAGACCTGCGCAGTGTGTGGGCGCTTGGCATCACTCACACTGCCTCGCTGCTGCTGCTGTCTTTATTTGTCCACATGGGGCAATTCAGAAGGCATGCAGAGCAGTCAGTGCAATAAATGGCATAATAAATATGTACAAAATTTAAAATCAAAATGAAGTTTAAAGTGACAATACCTTAATATCATACTAGTAGTATACCAGTGCAAATATACAAACACTGTCAGCAGTCCCAGACAGAGTGCAGTGAGGCAGAGAGGTAGCTACAGGAATATGTACGACATGTCAGTGCAGATATAAGAATTCAGAGGTCAGAGGTCATGTTAGGTCTGTGTAAAAAGCCTGGGGGGTGAGGGGGGGTCATGAGTTGAGGAGCAGGACTGCCCTGGGTCTGAAGGAAGCCCTTCTCTGTCCTGCATGCGGGGCAGCGAAGCCGTCGGCCAGAAGGAGCCACTCCAATGAGAGAAGAGAGCATGTGAGGATCACTGGTGATCCGGTGATCCAGTCTGCATGTTGAGACACTGCAGACAGTTCTGAGAGGCAGTCCTATGGTTCTAGAGCAGACAGGGACGGTCCTCTGCATGGACGATCCTCTGCAGGGACACTCCTGTGCAGGGACAGGCCTCTGCAGGGACAGGCCTCTGCAGGGACAGGCCTCTGCAGGGACGGTCCTCTGCAGGGACAGTCCTGTGCAGGGACAGGCCTCTGCAGGGACGGTCCTCTGCAGGGACAGTCCTGTGCAGGGACAGGCCTCTGCAGGGACAGGCCTCTGCAGGGACAGGCCTCTGCAGGGATGGTCCTCTGCAGGGACAGTCCTGTGCAGGGACAGGCCTCTGCAGGGACAGGCCTCTGCAGGGACAGGCCTCTGCAGGGACGGTCCTCTGCAGGCGGGTTCTGGTCTGGAGGCTGATGGAGTAGAACCAGCAGCTGATGGAAGAAGTGATGGTCTCTCTGTGAAGGAGCAGTAGAATGTTCTGAGAATGTTCTGACTCCAGAAGAGCTGAGCGTCCTCATGAGACACAGTCTCTGGAGACATTTCCTGATTGTCTCCTCTGTGTTCGATGAGAATTTCAGCTGTCTGTCAAAGATGATGTCCAGATATTTGTCCTCGTCCACCAGCTCAACAGGCAGGCCATGGATGGTGGTGACAGCTGTAGCAGTGCCACCTGCCTGTTGGAGGAGGACACTGCATCTGCTGGGTTTCATTAATGTTCAGCTCCAGATGAGAACCATCACAGCAGTCCACCAACTCCTGGAGGACGGAGCTGTGGGACAGAGACAGTCCTGTCAGCAAAGACAGGAGGACGGAGACATCCTGTCAGCAGAGACAGGAGGATGGAGACGTCCTGTCAGCAGAGACATGAGGATGGAGACGTCCTGTCAGTAGAGACAGGAGGATCAGAGACAGGAGGACAGAGATGTCCTGTCAGCAGAGACAGGAGGATGGAGACGTCCTGTCAGCAGAGACATGAGGATGGAGACGTCCTGTCAGTAGAGACAGGAGGATCAGAGACAGGAGGACAGAGATGTCCTGTCAGCAGAGACTGGAGGAGCAGAGACAGGAGGACGGAGACGTCCTGTTAGCAGAGACAGGAGGACGTGTCGTCTGCATGTTTGAGCAGGTGGGAGTCTGGCTGTGAGGACAGTCATCATGTAGAGAATGGAGGAGAGAATGTAGAGAATTGAGGACCAGTGGAGGACTGGAGGACAACAGAGATGTTGACCTGTGGGTTAAAGGTCCAGGATCCACAGGATGAGCTGGTGGACCAGGTGGAAGTGGAGGACAGTCTGTGAGCCAGGATGTGAGGCTGGAGGAGACATCAACGGACAGGAGTCTAGCTGAAGTGTTTGGGTTCCAGGTGATGGTGTTCCAGGTGACGGCGTTCCAGGTGTTGGCGTTCCAGGTGACGGTGTTCCAGGTGTTCCAGGTGTTCCAGGTGACGGTGTTCCAGGTGACGGTGTTCCAGGTGATGGCATTCCAGGTGTTCCAGGTGACGGTGTTCCAGGTGATGGCATTCCAGGTGTTCCAGGTGATGGCATTCCAGGTGTTCCAGGTGATGGTGTTCCAGGTGACGGTGTTCCAGGTGTTGGCGTTCCATGTGACGGTGTTCCAGGTGTTCCAGGTGTTCCAGGTGACGGTGTTCCAGGTGTTCCAGGTGACGGTGTTCCAGGTGATGGCGTTCCAGGTGTTCCAGGTGACGGTGTTCCAGGTGATGGCATTCCAGGTGTTCCAGGTGACGGTGTTCCAGGTGATGGCATTCCAGGTGTTCCAAGTGATGGTGTTCCAGGTGTTCCAGGTGACGGTGTTCCAGGTGTTCCAGGTGACGGTGTTCCAGGTGACGGTGTTCCAGGTGATCCAGGTGACGGTGTACCAGGTGTTCCAGGTGACGGTGTTCCAGGTGTTCCAGGTGACGGTGTTCCAGGTGATCCAGGTGACGGTGTTCCAGGTGATCCAGGTGACGGTGTTCCAGGTGTTCCAGGTGACAGTGTTCCAGGTGTTCCTGGTGTTCCAGGTGACGGTGTTCCAGGTGATGGCGTTCCAGGTGTTCCAGGTGTTCCAGGTGACGGTGTTCCAGGTGTTCCAGGTGACGGTGTTCCAGGTGACGGTGTTCCAGGTGATCCAGGTGACGGTGTTCCAGGTGATCCAGGTGATCCAGGTGACGGTGTTCCAGGTGTTCCAGGTGACAGTGTTCCAGGTGTTCCTGTGTTCCAGGTGACGGTGTTCCAGGTGATGGCGTTCCAGGTGTTCCAGGTGTTCCAGGTGACGGTGTTCCAGGTGATGGCATTCCAGGTGTTCCAGGTGACGGTGTTCCAGGTAATGGCATTCCAGGTGTTCCAGGTGATGGCATTCCAGGTGTTCCAGGTGACGGTGTTCCAGGTGTTCCAGGTGACGGTGTTCCAGGTGACGGTGTTCCAGGTGACAGCGTTCCAGGTGTTGGCGTTCCAGGTGACGGTGTTCCAGGTGATGGCGTTCCAGGTGACGGTGTTCCAGGTGATGGCATTCCAGGTGTTCTAGGTGACGGTGTTCCAGGTGATGGCATTCCAGGTGTTCCAGGTGATGGCATTCCAGGTGTTCCAGGTGATGGCGTTCCAGGTGTTCCAGGTGACGGTGTTGCAGGTGTTCCAGGTGACAGTGTTCCAGGTGACGGTGTTCCAGGTGCTCCAGGTGATGGTGTTCCAGGCGTTCCAGGTGACGGTGTTCCAGGAGTTCCAGGTGACGGTGTTCCAGGTGATCCAGGTGACGGTGTTCCAGGAGTTCCAGGTGACGGTGTTCCAGGTGTTCCAGGTGACGGTGTTCCAGGTGACGGCGTTCCAGGTGTTGGCGTTCCAGGTGACGGTGTTCCAGGTGATGGCGTTCCAGGTGACGGTGTTCCAGGTGATGGCATTCCAGGTGTTCTAGGTGACGGTGTTCCAGGTGATGGCATTCCAGGTGTTCCAGGTGATGGCATTCCAGGTGTTCCAGGTGATGGCGTTCCAGGTGTTCCAGGTGACGGTGTTGCAGGTGTTCCAGGTGACAGTGTTCCAGGTGACGGTGTTCCAGGTGCTCCAGGTGATGGTGTTCCAGGCGTTCCAGGTGACGGTGTTCCAGGAGTTCCAGGTGACGGTGTTCCAGGCGTTCCAGGTGACGGTGTTCCAGGAGTTCCAGGTGACGGTGTTCCAGGTGCTCCAGGTGATGGTGTTCCAGGTGCTCCAGGTGACGGCGTTCCAGGAGTTCCAGGTGACGGTGTTCCAGGAGTTCCAGGTGACGGTGTTCCAGGTGATCCAGGTGACGGTGTTCCAGGAGTTCCAGGTGACGGTGTTCCAGGTGATCCAGGTGACGGTGTTCCAGGTGATCCAGGTGACGGTGTTCCAGGTGTTCCAGGTGATGGTGTTCCAGGTGTTCCTGGTGTTCCAGGTGACGGTGTTCCAGGTGATGGTGTTCCAGGTGTTCCAGGTGTTCCAGGTGATGGTGTTCCAGGTGACGGCATTCCAGGTGTTCCAGGTGACGGTGTTCCAGGTGATGGCATACCAAGTGTTCCAGGTGATGGCATTCCAGGTGTTCCAGGTGGCGGTGTTCCAGGTGACGGTGTTCCAGGTGTTCCAGGTGACGGTGTTCCAGTTGTTCCAGGTGACGGTGATCCAGGTGACGGCGTTCCAGGTGTTGGCGTTCCAGGTGACGGTGTTCCAGGTGATGGCGTTCCAGGTGTTCCAGGTGACGGTGTTCCAGGTGATGGCATTCCAGGTGTTCTAGGTGACAGTGTTCCAGGTGATGGCATTCCAGGTGTTCCAGGTGATGGCATTCCAGGTGTTCCAGGTGATGGCGTTCCAGGTGTTCCAGGTGACGGTGTTGCAGGTGTTCCAGGTGACAGTGTTCCAGGTGACGGTGTTCCAGGTGCTCCGGGTGCTCCAGGTGATGGTGTTCCAGGTGATCCAGGTGACGGTGTTCCAGGTGTTCCAGGTGATGGTGTTCCAGGTGACGGCGTTCCAGGTGTTGGCGTTCCAGGTGACGGCGTTCCAGGAGTTCCAGGTGACGGTGTTCCAGGTGATCCAGGTGACGGTGTTCCAGGTGATCCAGGTGACGGTGTTCCAGGTGTTCCAGGTGACGGTGTTCCAGGTGTTCCTGGTGTTCCAGGTGACGGTGTTCCAGGTGATGGTGTTCCAGGTGTTCCAGGTGTTCCAGGTGATGGTGTTCCAGGTGACGGCATTCCAGGTGTTCCAGGTGACGGTGTTCCAGGTGATGGCATACCAAGTGTTCCAGGTGATGGCATTCCAGGTGTTCCAGGTGGCGGTGTTCCAGGTGTTCCAGGTGACGGTGTTCCAGGTGTTCCAGGTGACGGTGTTCCAGTTGTTCCAGGTGACGGTGATCCAGGTGACGGCGTTCCAGGTGTTGGCGTTCCAGGTGACGGTGTTCCAGGTGATGGCGTTCCAGGTGTTCCAGGTGACGGTGTTCCAGGTGATGGCATTCCAGGTGTTCCAGGTGATGGTGTTGCAGGTGTTCCAGGTGACGGTGTTCCAGGTGATCCAGGTGACGGTGTTCCAGGTGATCCAGGTGACGGTGTTCCAGGTGTTCCAGGTGACGGTGTTCCAGGTGTTCCAGGTGACGGTGTTCCAGGTGTTCCAGGTGATGGTGTTCCAGGTGACGGCGTTCCAGGTGTTGGCGTTCCAGGTGACGGCGTTCCAGGAGTTCCAGGTGACGGTGTTCCAGGTGATGGCGTTCCAGGTGTTCCCGGGGTTCCAGGTGACGGTGTTCCAGGTGATGGCATTCCAGGTATTCCAGGTGATGGCATTCCAGTTGTTCCAGGTGATGGCGTTCCAGGTGTTCCAGGTGATCCAGGTTCCAACAATTGACAATTGATACAATCGACCACAATATTCTCCTGCAGAGGTTAGAATGTGAGGTCGGCATCAGAGGAAAAGCCCTCTGCTGGTTCAAATCCTATTTATCTAATAGGTACCAATTTGTTCACGTTAACCAACAGTCCTCACCGTGCTCCCAGGTCAGTTATGGGGTTCCTCAAGGGTCCGTGCTCGGGCCAATTTTATTTCTGTTATATATGCTTCCTTTAGGGAACATAATTAGAAGTCACGATATCAATTTTCATTGCTATGCAGATGACACACAACTGTATTTATCTATGAAACCTGATCAAACTAATCAAATAGACAGACTCAGCGACTGTATCAGAGAAATTAAATCCTGGATGTCTACGAACTATCTCCGTCTGAATCCTGGCAAAACAGAGGTCATTATACTAGGCCCCCATAAACTGAGAGAGTGTCTATCTGAACAGATTATCACCTTAGATAACGTCAGTGTATCCTCCTCCTCTACTGTCAGGAACCTCGGGGTCTTATTTGACCAGGATATCTCCTTTAAAGCACACATCAACCTGGTTTGTAAAACAGCATATTTCCACTTGCGCAACATAGCTAAAATAAGAAACATTCTACCTAGAAGCGATGCAGAAAAACTCATCCATGCATTTGTTTCTACTAGACTGGACTACTGCAACTCCCTTCTTGCAGCCTGCCCAAAAAGTGTATTAAAAAACTTTCAGTTGGTTCAAAATGCGGCCGCCAGATTATTACCTGGAACTAGAAGACGTGAACACATTACTCCCGTTCTAAAATCTCTTCACTGGCTTCCTGTCGAGTTTAGAGTTAGATTTAAAATCCTTCTCCTCACTTACAAAATCCTAAATGGGATGGCTCCGACCTATCTCCAAGATGCTTTAACGCCTTATCAACCAATCAGAGCACTTCGCTCTCAAAATGCAGGGTTACTGGTGACTCCTAGAGTCTCTAAATGGACACTAGGTGGAAGAGCCTTTAGCTATCAGGCACCGTTTTTATGGAACCAGCTTCCAAGTGGTGTCAAAGAGGCAGACACAGTCTCCACATTTAAGGTTAGGCTCAAGACGTTTCTCTTCGATGCAGCCTATGATCAGGTCAGCTAGGGACTCTAAACTAAACTAAAGTAAACTAAACTAAACTAAACTAAATTAAACTAAACCAAACTAAACCAAACTAAACCAAACTAAATTAAACTAAACTAAACTATCTAAACTATACTAACTAAATACTAGTTTAAATACTGAACTATTTACAAAGCTGCCCTAGGAGCTAGAATGCTGTGGGAAGTACGGTGCACTGAGCCCTGTCCTCTAATGTCTGAATGTTATTCCCTTTAGTCCGTTCATTGCTTTTCCCCTGCTGTCCCCCCCTTCGAGGGGGAGTCTTCTCCAGTTTCAGTTGCTGACTCCACTATTACGAGGGCCTACGAACAAGCTCCGTCCGGACCGGGAGGACACTCCTGTCGGTCCTGCCCGTGGACTGGCTTCAGTTCTACTTCTGGGATCCGTGGTTCTTGTGCTGGACCGTCCAACGGACTGTCCTCAACATTGTCCTAGGCTTTACTTCTTATTGTCTCATGCTAGCTGTTGCCAAAGCTGTCCGTCCCTGGGAGAGGGATCCCTCCATACTGTGGTTCTCCCCAAGATTTCTTCTTCTCCCACTGGGTTTTTGGAGTTTTTTCTTGCCGTATGTGAGGGTCTAAGGCGGTGGTTGCTTCGTTCTGTCTCGTTACTGTGAATCTGACATATTAACATGATGCTTATTCACTGTTTTTATTTTTACCAATCAATGTAACATCTTGAAGCCTCTGAGGCAGCTGTTGTGATACTGGGCTGTACAAAAATACATTGATTGATTGATTGACTGAGGTCTAAGAGAACCAGGACTGAGACTAGACCTGCGTCAGCCGCCAATAGCAAGTCATTAGTGACTTTAACTAACGCAGTCTCAGTGCTGTGATAAGCTCTATATCCTGACTGAAATTTCTCAAATAAACTATTGTCCTGTAGGTGGCGGTAAAGCTGTTTAACCACAACTTTTTCCAGAACTTTTGAAATAAAAGGCAGATTTGATATCGTTCTGTAGTTAGCTAGAATATCAGGATCGAGATTAGGTTTTTTCAGCAGTGGTTTGATTACTGCGAATTTAAATGACTGTGGCACATAGCCATTTTCTAGAGACGTGTTTATTATAGTTATGATCGTATTTAAGATAACTGGAAGAATATCTTTGAAAAGCTTAGTTGGAATTGGATCTAGGAGACAGGTCGAGGTTTTAGAAGACATCACAATCGAAGTAATCTCAGCCCCATTTACTGGTGAGAAACTATCTAGTATTTCAGGTATTTCAGGTGGAGGCAGTGGCTGGATTCCCTGAGCTTGATCTGAGGAAAGCTCTTCACTGATTTTACCTCTGATGGTTATGATTTTATCATTAAAGAATTTAAGAAAGTCTACACAAGAAGTCCAAAAAGGTTCATTGGTCTTTCCAAGGTATAATCCAAAAACAAAGGTTCTTTTCCAAAGACCAGGGAGGTATTTTGTTATTTTGTTATGAAGAAGACAGCTGACAGCTGCCGAAACCGTCAGGTAAATAACAAAATACCTCCCTGGTCTTTGGAAAAGAACCTTTGTTTTTGGGTCTACACAAGAAGGTTGGTAACAAATAGAAAAGACCTTGAAACAAGAAATGGTCTGACATTACTGCATGGGTAAACGGTTCAGTCTCACAGAGGATTTCCCATTAAAATTAATTTTCAGAAATCGCTACTGAGCTACAATATTTATTTCCACCAATCTGATTAACTTGTTAAAGCAGAGGCTGGTTTTTGTCACCATATGAGCAGTAATAGCTGAGGAGGTTTACCTGTCCTGACAGAATGAAATGTTCAGAACAAATATTAGAATGAAGCAGAGGACGGCTGTTCACCATCAATTTTATTTCCAGAAAAACAGAAGTTGGTCACATATAATTCAGGTAAACAAAAACAAGCGGTTCATCTCAGCATGGACTTAATTTCACCATTCATATGTTCACAACGGACACACTGCTCATTCTCCACAATGTGGTTTTATTACGGAGCTTGATACACATCAGGTGTGTGAGGAGCAGGTGTAGCAGGTGTAGCAGGTTCAGGTGTAGCAGTTGCAGTAACTGCCGTCACACTCTCCTGTCTCCTTCTCCAGTGGAATCTTGGGTAATCTGCAGCTTCACTCCGTGTGTCGAGATGTGATGACAGGATGAGTTTCATTCACTTCATCAGCAGGTCTCCTGACAAACACACCAACATTATGACTGTAACATGAGGCCAGTTACAGTGTATTCTCACAGTCAGTGTCCTCTGGGCGAGGACAGTTATGATATAAATTCAAAAGTGGCCGATAAGGAGAAAGTGTTTGCTTTGCTACTACTGCCCTGAACTAGCATGGCTAACGCTAGCAACCAGCTAACACTGCCAACACCGCAACACACTGGTAATCTAACAGAACTCACCGTCTGAAGATGCCGTGAACACACCAGCATGGCAGGTGATGGCGTTGAATGTGATGTTTGGTCATCTGGCGGCTGCCCTCCAGGCCGTTCGGCGTCTGTGTTAGCATACATATCCGAGGTCCCTGCCACTGAGAAAGATTCATCCCTCGTTCTTTTCTTGCTGGAGCCATCGTGGGAACGACTGTGGCAGTTAACAACATGGCACGACGGCACCATGTTTCTAATTCTAAGAACAACAGAAGCGCAGCGTCTTGTCTGTAGCTGGCGTAAACAAACGCTTCAGCTTCCCGAGAAGTCCACAATGCATTGCGGTTTTTTCCACTGCTGACGTCATCCTTTCAGGCCCTATATGATGCCGGCCAGACGCCCCGGCTGACGAGGCACGGCTGGTTTTTCCACCATGCCGGTGGGTCTCTCCACCTGCCGCCTCCCAGCGCCTCTGGACCGGGTGTTCCGGCCTCACGTCTTCCAGGTAGGCGGCGGCATTCCTGGATGACGTCATTTCACTTTGGGGCGACAATTGCTCAGTTGGTAGAGCAGGTCGTCTTATAACCGGAAGGTTGGCGGTTCGATCCCCGCTCCCGCAGGCGTAAAACTGTCATTGTGTCCTTGGGCAAGACACTTCACCCACCTTGCCTAGCATGAAAGTTGTGAGAGTGAATGGTTGGTGGTGGGAGGGGCCGATGGTGCAGATTGGCAGCCCCGCTTCCGTCAGTCTGCCCCCCCAGGGCGACTGTGGCTACAGCAGTAGCTTACCACCACCCAGTATGGAGAGAATGAATAATGCAATGTAAAGTGTCTTTGAGTGTCCTGAAAAGCGCTATATAAAACCAATGCAGTATTATTATTATTATTATCCAGGTAGGCGGCGGCGTTCCTGGATGACGTCATCCAGGTAGGCAGCGGCGTTCCTGGACGATGTCATCATCTGTAGTGACATGTGGGTGGAGCTTATGCTGCCGTCTTATGCTGCCGTGCCCGGTGCTCTGGTCCCTGAGGTGACTGTCTCACTGCCACCCAGGTAGGTGTGCAGGTGGATGGAGGGACGTCCAGGACCTGGACAACCACCGGGGCGGTGGACAGGTGAAGCCACGCCCACAACAGAGGTGCTGTCTCCACTGTCCCTCCGTCTCCTGGTTCTGTCTCCGCGGTCCCTCCATCTCCTGGTTCTGTCTCTGCTGTCCCTTCGTCTCCTGGTGCTGCCCGTCTCTGTCCCTCCGTCTCCTGGTTCTGTCTCTGTCCCTCCGTCTCCTGGTTCTGTCCCCAGTCTCTGTTCAGCTCTCAGCAGAACTCTGATGATACTGAAGCTGTGAATTTGACAATTGATGCATAAAGTAAAACAAAAAAAACAAAAAGGAATTTTTATTGTAGCCCGATCCCTAATACACCTTGGGATGAGTGTGTGTGTGTGTGTGTGTGTGTGTGTGTGTGTGTGTGTGTGAGAGAGAGAGATGGGTGGGTGTGCAATTTTAGATTTTTTTTTTCCAGAAAAAGTTCTTTTGTTAGCCGTCAAAATGACCAGAAGAGCTGGATTGAATGATTGATTGATTGATGTATTGATGTATTGATTGGTTGATTGGAGCCTGTCTACATATAAATCTACTCAGAAATATGGAGACGATCTTGACAGGTCCGTGACAGCGGTCTGGAGTCTGTCATTGATCAAGGGTCCCTGGACCATGGTCTGGAACCCTGTGTTCTCCTGTTCCCTCCTTCTGTCTATTCATCCCAAAGACACAGTAACCCGGAGTCTCCTCTGAGCCTGGTTCTGCAGGGTTCTCCTCCTCTGAGCCTGGTTCTGCAGGGTTCTCCTCCTCCGAGCCTGGTTCTGCAGGGTTCTCCTCCTCTGGGCCTGGTTCTGCAGGGTTCTCCTCCTCGGAGCCTGGTTCTGCAGGGTTCTCCTCTGAGCCTGGTTCTGCAGGGTTCTGCTCTGAGCCTGGTTCTGCAGGGTTCTCCTCTGATCCTGGTTCTGCAGGGTTCTCCTCCTCTGATCCTGGTTCTGCAGGGTTCTCCTCCTCTGAGCCTGGTTCTGCAGGGTTCTCCTCCTCTGGGCCTGGTTCTGCAGGGTTCTCCTCCTCTGGGCCTGGTTCTGCAGGGTTCTCCTCCTCCGAGCCTGGTTCTGCAGGGTTCTCCTCCTCTGGGCCTGGTTCTGCAGGGTTCTCCTCCTCGGAGCCTGGTTCTGCAGGGTTCTCCTCTGAGCCTGGTTCTGCAGGGTTCTGCTCTGAGCCTGGTTCTGCAGGGTTCTCCTCCTCTGGGCCTGGTTCTGCAGGGTTCTCCTCCTCTGAGCCTGGTTCTGCAGGGATCTCCTCCTCTGAGCCTGGTTCTGCAGGGTTCTCCTCTGAGACTGGTTCTGCAGGGTTCTGCTCTGAGCCTGGTTCTGCAGGGTTCTCCTCCTCTGAGCCTGGTTCTGCAGGGTTCTCCTCTGAGCCTGGTTCTGCAGGGTTCTCCTCCTCTGGGCCTGGTTCTGCAGGGTTCTCCTCCTCTGAGCCTGGTTCTGCAGGGTTCTCCTCTGAGCCTGGTTCTGCAGGGTTCTCCTCCTCTAAACTGGTTCTGCAGGGTTCTCCTCCTCTGGGCCTGGTTCTGCAGGGTTCTCCTCTGAGCCTGGTTCTGCAGGGTTCTCCTCCTCTGGGCCTGGTTCTGCAGGGTTCTCCTCCTCTGAGCCTGGTTCTGCAGGGTTCTCCTCCTCTGGGCCTGGTTCTGCAGGGTTCTCCTCCTCTGAACCTGGTTCTGCAGGGTTCTCCTCCTCTGGGCCTGGCTCTGCAGGGTTCTCCTCCTCTGAGCCTGGTTCTGCAGGGTTCTCCTCCTCTGAGCCTGGTTCTGCAGGGTTCTCCTCCTCTGGACCTGGCTCTGCAGGGTTCTCCTCCTCTGGGCCTGGTTCTGCAGGGTTCTCCTCTGGACCTGGTTCTGCAGGGTTCTCCTCCTCTGGACCTGGATCTGCAGGGTTCTCCTCCTCTGAGCCTGGTTCTGCAGGGTTCTCCTCCTCTGAGCCTGGTTCTGCAGGGTTCTCCTCTGAGCCTGGTTCTGCAGGGTTCTCCTCCTCTGGGCCTGGTTCTGCAGGGTTCTCCTCCTCTGAGCCTGGTTCTGCAGGGTTCTCCTCTGAGCCTGGTTCTGCAGGGTTCTCCTCCTCTAAACTGGTTCTGCAGGGTTCTCCTCCTCTGAGCCTGGTTCTGCAGGGTTCTCCTCCTCTGAGCCTGGTTCTGCAGGGTTCTCCTCCTCTGAGCCTGGTTCTGCAGGGTTCTCCTCCTCTGAGCCTGGTTCTGCAGGGTTCTCCTCCTCTGGACCTGGCTCTGCAGGGTTCTCCTCCTCTGGGCCTGGTTCTGCAGGGTTCTCCTCTGGACCTGGTTCTGCAGGGTTCTCCTCCTCTGGACCTGGTTCTGCAGGGTTCTCCTCCTCTGGACCTGGTTCTGCAGGGTTCTCCTCTGAGCCTGGTTCTGCAGGGTTCTCCTCCTCTGAGCCTGGTTCTGCAGGGTTCTCCTCCTCTGAGCCTGGTTCTGCAGGGTTCTCCTCCTCTGAGCCTGGTTCTGCAGGGTTCTCCTCTGGGCCTGGTTCTGCAGGGTTCTCCTCCTCTGGGCCTGGTTCTGCAGGGTTCTCCTCCTCTGAGCCTGGTTCTGCAGGGTTCTCCTCCTCTGAGCCTGGTTCTGCAGGGTTCTCCTCCTCTGGACCTGGTTCTGCAGGGTTCTCCTCTGAGCCTGGTTCTGCAGGGTTCTCCTCCTCTGAGCCTGGTTCTGCAGGGTTCTCCTCCTCTGGACCTGGTTCTGCAGGGTTCTCCACCTCTGAGACTGGTTCTGCAGGGTTCTCCTCTGAGCCTGGTTCTGCAGGGTTCTCCTCCTCTGAGCCTGGTTCTGCAGGGTTCTCCTCCTCTGAGCCTGGTTCTGCAGGGTTCTCCTCCTCTGAGCCTGGTTCTGCAGGGTTCTCCTCTGGGCCTGGTTCTGCAGGGTTCTCCTCCTCTGGGCCTGGTTCTGCAGGGTTCTCCTCCTCTGAGCCTGGTTCTGCAGGGTTCTCCTCCTCTGAGCCTGGTTCTGCAGGGTTCTCCTCCTCTGGACCTGGTTCTGCAGGGTTCTCCTCTGAGCCTGGTTCTGCAGGGTTCTCCTCCTCTGAGCCTGGTTCTGCAGGGTTCTCCTCCTCTGGACCTGGTTCTGCAGGGTTCTCCACCTCTGAGACTGGTTCTGCAGGGTTCTCCTCTGAGCCTGGTTCTGCAGGGTTCTCCTCCTCTGAGACTGGTTCTGCAGGGTTCTCCTCTGAGCCTGGTTCTGCAGGGTTCTCCTCCTCTGAGCCTGGTTCTGCAGGGTTCTCCTCTGGACCTGGTTCTGCAGGGTTCTCCTCCTCTGGACCTGGTTCTGCAGGGTTCTCCTCCTCTGAGCCTGGTTCTGCAGGGTTCTCCTCCTCTGGGCCTGGTTCTGCAGGGTTCTCCTCTGGACCTGGTTCTGCAGGATTCTCCTCCTCTGGACCTGGTTCTGCAGGGTTCTCCTCCTCTGGACCTGGTTCTGCAGGGTTCTCCTCTGAGCCTGGTTCTGCAGGGTTCTCCTCCTCTGAGCCTGGTTCTGCAGGGTTCTCCTCCTCTGAGCCTGGTTCTGCAGGGTTCTCCTCCTCTGAGCCTGGTTCTGCAGGGTTCTCCTCCTCTGGGCCTGGTTCTGCAGGGTTCTCCTCCTCTGAGCCTGGTTCTGCAGGGTTCTCCTCCTCTGAGCCTGGTTCTGCAGGGTTCTCCTCCTCTGGACCTGGTTCTGCAGGGTTCTCCTCCTCTGAGCCTGGTTCTGCAGGGTTCTCCTCCTCTGGACCTGGTTCTGCAGGGTTCTCCTCTGAGCCTGGTTCTGCAGGGTTCTCCTCCTCTGAGCCTGGTTCTGCAGGGTTCTCCTCCTCTGGACCTGGTTCTGCAGGGTTCTCCACCTCTGAGACTGGTTCTGCAGGGTTCTCCTCTGAGCCTGGTTCTGCAGGGTTCTCCTCCTCTGAGCCTGGTTCTGCAGGGTTCTCCTCCTCTGAGCCTGGTTCTGCAGGGTTCTCCTCTGGGCCTGGTTCTGCAGGGTTCTCCTCCTCTGGGCCTGGTTCTGCAGGGTTCTCCTCCTCTGAGCCTGGTTCTGCAGGGTTCTCCTCCTCTGAGCCTGGTTCTGCAGGGTTCTCCTCCTCTGGGCCTGGTTCTGCAGGGTTCTCCTCTGAGCCTGGTTCTGCAGGGTTCTCCTCCTCTGAGCCTGGTTCTGCAGGGTTCTCCTCCTCTGGACCTGGTTCTGCAGGGTTCTCCACCTCTGAGACTGGTTCTGCAGGGTTCTCCTCTGAGCCTGGTTCTGCAGGGTTCTCCTCCTCTGAGACTGGTTCTGCAGGGTTCTCCTCTGAGCCTGGTTCTGCAGGGTTCTCCTCCTCTGAGCCTGGTTCTGCAGGGTTCTCCTCTGGGCCTGGTTCTGCAGGGTTCTCCTCCTCTGGGCCTGGTTCTGCAGGGTTCTCCTCCTCTGAGCCTGGTTCTGCAGGGTTCTCCTCCTCTGAGCCTGGTTCTGCAGGGTTCTCCTCCTCTGGACCTGGTTCTGCAGGGTTCTCCTCTGAGCCTGGTTCTGCAGGGTTCTCCTCCTCTGAGACTGGTTCTGCAGGGTTCTCCTCCTCTGAGCCTGGTTCTGCAGGGTTCTCCTCTGGACCTGGTTCTGCAGGGTTCTCCTCCTCTGAGCCTGGTTCTGCAGGGTTCTCCTCCTCTGAGCCTGGTTCTGCAGGGTTCTCCTCCTCTGAGCCTGGTTCTGCAGGGTTCTCCTCCTCTGAGCCTGGTTCTGCAGGGTTCTCCTCCTCTGAGCCTGGTTCTGCAGGGTTCTCCTCCTCTGAGCCTGGTTCTGCAGGGTTCTCCTCCTCTGAGCCTGGTTCTGCAGGGTTCTCCTCCTCTGAGCCTGGTTCTGCAGGGTTCTCCTCCTCTGAGCCTGGTTCTGCAGGTTTTCTCCTTTGGGAATTGTTGGGTTTTCTGTGTAAAAGAGCCCAGAAATGACTGTTGTGTTTGGAAAGCTAAATCAAGTTGAATTGACTGTAACCTTAAACAGTCTGACAATCCAGAGTCCAGGTCCAGGTCCAGGTCCAGGTCCAGGTACTGAGGAGGAGCTGATCTGATGGTCCTGATGACTAATCAGGGAAAACATCTTGAACAGTCCTGCCTCCTCTGTGTCCTGCTGTCTGCCTGTCCTCCAGGCTTCTACGGGAATCCGGAAGAGGAGCCACAGGGGGAGGAGCCACAGGGGGAGGAGCCACAGGGGGAGGAGCCACAGGGGGAGGAGCCACAGGGGGAGGAGCCACAGGGGGAGGAATCACAGGGGGAGGAATCACAGGGGGAGGAGCCACAGGGGGAGGAGCCACAGGGGGAGGAGCCACAGGGGGAGGAATCACAGGGGGAGGAGTCAAGCCTCCAGCATTATAGTTCTGAGTCAGAGTGACAGCAGAGAAGAAGCCGAAGCCAACAAGCCTTCAGAGCAGCTTCAACACATCAGTAAGTGTCTTCATTACTCACAGCCTGTACAGTCAGACAGTTACAGTCAGACAGTTACAGTCAGACAGTTACAGTCACAGACATACAGTTCCAGTCAGGTCCAGTCAGAGACAGACAGTTCTGGTTCCAGACAGATACAGTTACTGACATTTACAGTCACATCCAGTGACTGACTCTGATAGTCACCGTCAGTTACAGACCAACACTTATGGTGGGCTTGTGTGTAGCGTTGCATTGTGGGTGTTGTGCTGTACTGACATTCCTGCCAGAACAGAGGATCGAAGGGGTGGGGGACTCTGGTCTGGAGGTACGGGGAGGCATAGCATGGGGTTGGTCAGTGATGGAGTGAAGTGAATGAATGAATGAATGAGGCAGAGACCTCAGAGCTTCCTGCCTGAGCTGAAGACTTTAATTTAATGGTAGCAGCTGGTGGTTAGCAGCGAGCGGTCGGCCAGATGTTCGCTCTGAGCAAACAGTTGCTGAATGCTGATTGGCTGTTGTCACTAAGCTGTAATCACACACACATAGATTAAAGGCTGTGTGTGTGTGTGTGTGTGTGTGTGTGTGTGTGTGTGTGTGTGTGTGTGTGTGTGTGCGGGCCTCTGATTGTCAGTATCTATGAGGACTTTCATCATCTCAGTGAAGCTCAGAAGCACCACCATGACCCACAAATCCAATTCAGACTGTTCTCTGAGAAAGAATGAACAAAGAATGGATGAAAGAGGAGAAAACAGTTCACCATCTGTGTGTGTGTGTGTGTGTGTGTGTGTGTGTGTGTGTGTTTGTCTGGGGGCGTTGAGGCGGTTGTGAAACGGAGGTTACTGCAGTTCAAGTTGAACCATGTTTATGAGAGTTGAGCTGAGAGGTTCAGAAGAGGGAAAATCTTCTCCGCTGCATCTGTCCACTGTCCAGTTCACCTCCACTGCTCGGGACAGTTGAGAAAAATCGTCTCTTCCCACCAGATAAATGAACTGAGTTCAGAAATAAAATGAGATGTTTGAGGCCTGTCTGCTGTGGCAGTGTGCCATTGGTCCTGTCCTCCTGCCACCAGCTGTTAGTGACCAGGGTCAGATTTTCAGTCCTATATGACAGAAAAGGAACTAAAGTGGTCAAGACATATCTCTCAAATAATTCTGAAAGTGTGAATTCAAGCACAGACCATAACACTACGAGGTGGAAGGAATATCGGTGTGCATTCAACTATTGTCTCTCGCCAGTAAACGCTTGTTCACCTCGATGTTGCCTGTTTGGAGATTTTCTTACAGCAGGAAAATATCAGTCTCAAACGATGGAAGATGTGAGCTCATGTATAAAACTGTATGCTGGGGAGTAAGAGAGAAACAGAAAAGGAATGAAGCGGAAGAGGTTGGTTGACAAGACATCGGCCCTCGTTTATCAAATAAATGTACGGCAAAAAACTGGGCGTCAAAGTACAGTACGATCAAACAATACGATCAAACAATACGATCAAGGCTCTCTACAGTATGATCAAACCTCCCCACAGCTCTGACATCCTGGAGCCAGTTTGAATCAGAGTGGATTTGCGCTGCAGCAGCTGGAGGAACCTAAAAATAATTATAAAGCAAACCTCAAACATGTCATGAAGCACAAGCAGCACAGATTCGGCACAGATTAAAAAGTGAAAGAAAAAAGATAAAATGAGGCCCTGACAGAATATCTTCTAAAATGTGTCCTTATGGGATTATTGAAGGATTTTCATCTTTCAACAACCCCGCTGGGCCAGAGCAGGAGCTGTTTTCACACATCTGTCACTGTGAAGCACTGCTGCTTCGGACGCTCTCTGTCTTGGCCTGGCAGGGGCGCTGCTGTTCACCTCCGAAAAGGTAAGAATTAAGATCGTCATCCCAGAGAGCACGAGGAAAGATATGTTGCTGACAATCTATGGTGGACATCTTGAGATGGAGAAATGTAAGAAAAGAGCGGGTGAGGTGTTGTACTGGTTACAGATCAACCAACATATCACTACTGAAGTTTCCAAATCCACAATATGCCTGAAATTTGGTACAAACAATCCAGTAGAGCTACGAAAGCCACACCCAGTGCTGGACAGGACTTTTTCCACATGAAAACGTTGGCTCGGGTCTGTTCGTTTGTGATGGACAGGACTACACAGTAGTTCCAGACTGGTTTCCCTACTCCCAGAAGTTTGTAGGCTGCACACCACAACAGCAGATGCCGTGGTTAAAGCCATGAAAGGCATTTTTCCAGACATGGTGTGCCAAGTGAGGTCTTCAGACAACAGGCCACAGTTTTCCAATGCTGCATTCAGGCATTGTAATGAAGAGTGGAACTCCGTGCATCAAGTCTTCATTTTCCGCAGTCCAATGTTCTTGTAGAAAAATCAGTACAGACTGAAAAGACTGCTGTACAAGGAGAAAGACAGTGGGACTGATTTCTACCGCAGCCTTCTTGTTTACCACACAATACCACTGACCACACTGAGCATGCGTGAAGGCTGAGCAGCTCGGGGGAAGCGTCGTCTCAACACAAAACGTATCGAAATTGTGGTTTGAGAAAGAATTTTTCTGCCAATTATGGTACTGTCAGTTGGATATGGACGTTTATTGAAACTGGAGGGTCATTTGTGATACGCCTCCGAAGCAAACAAGATCTAAATCAAAGTTACGTGGAGTCGACCCTGAACAGGCGTGTGAGCGTCACATGGCTAGACTCAACACAGAAGAGCTGTCTGCGCTGATCCGCTCAATAATTAGGGAAGAAATTAATGCAGCGATGGGCAAACTTCAGCCACAACTTGATGCTATGAAAAAAGACATTTCTGATTGCTCTGACAAAGTTGCTGCACTAGAAGAATCTACGAACTGTTTGGAGACCCGGGTGTCCGCGTTGGTGGAAGTAAATGACACTCTGCGCAAGGAGAACAAAGAACTTCGGGAGAAAGCCGATCGTCTTGAGAATCATAGTCGGAAATATAATATCCGAATTCTCGGCTTACCTCCAAACGTGGAGAAGGGAAATCCAACAAGCTACGTGGCTGCTTTGATGAATGAAATGTTTTGTGACAAATGTCAGCAAATTCCTGAAGTGGAGAATGCGCATCGAGTGGGACCCGTGGCCAAGTCGGGGCAACGCGCAATGATTGTACGGATGCACAGGCTGGCTTTGAGAGAAGAGATATTGCGCATTGCTAAAAAGGAGAAAGTTTTGGAGATCCGTGGCATGAAATTACGCATTTATGCCGACTTGACAACAGAGACGGCATTCTACAAAAATTTTATTGAACCGGGGAATCAAGCTGCTGCACATTAAGGATAAAGGTATGAACCTTGCACTAAAGCTGAGGACTGTTTCCTAAGTTTCATGAATAGCCTACAGCCTTTTGAAATTCTTGGTTAGATTCTTACTCTGATGGACAACTAGTGGTTGATGTGAATGGCCAAAATAGGACCACAAAGTTAGTTAAATAAGTTGGTTGAGATGACGTTACATCGTATTGTTTATCACTAACAAATGCCGACAAAATGGGGGTGCATATGTGTGAATGTGTGTCAATGTGTGTCTTTGTGTATTTGTCTTTTTTGTTTTGTCTGTTTGATAGCTCTTTGACGGATATTATTAAGGTAAAAATGACATGTCATGGCGACGGACAAAACACTTCCGAATGAAGAACTAAATATTGCTCATTTGAATATTTGTAGTTTGCGTAACAAAATTCAAGATATAGCTGGAATTTTAGGAAACTATAATTTAAATATTTTGGCAATATCTGAAACGCATCTGGACAACACGATAGACAACTCTCTTTTACATATAAATGGGTACTTATTATATAGACATGATAGAAATTTAGGTGGGGGTGGAGTTGCCTTTTATGTTCAGGATCAATTGCCTGTCAGAATTCGACATGACCTTGGCTGCGTTGGTGTTGAAGTTCTTTGGTTGGAAGTGCAGTTACCACATATTAAGCCAATACTGATAGGCTGCTGTTACAAGCCACCCAATGCACCAATTGTTTGTTTGGATCGAATTTGTTATATGTTAGATAATGCCTGTGACTTAAACAGAGAGATTTTCGTTTTAGGTGATTTAAATATTGATTGGGGCGCAAAAAATTGTTCCCTAAAAAATAAGTTGGAGTCTTTAGCTGCAACTTGTAATTTAGCCCAAGTTGTCACGAAACCAACTAGGATAAGTTATAGGACCGATGGGACGAGGTCTGCTACCTGTATCGATTTACTTTTTACTAATTCAATGGATTTGTGCTCGAAAGCAATTTCTATTTGCGTGGGTGTCACTGATCATAATCTAATTGCAATTAACAGGAAGACAAAAGTTCCAAAAGCAGGTCAGAAAATAATTATGAAACGCATATTTAAATATTTTAATGAAGATATTTATCGTGCAGACATTACAAATATTGACTGGACTCAAGTGTTGCTTGAGGAGAATCCTGAAGAAGCTTTGGAGCTGTTTATGAATTTAATAATAATGCCAATTATCAACAAGCATGCACCACTGAAACGAATGACAGTGAGAAGTATTGCATCTCCGTGGGTGGATAATGAATTGAAAGAATACTTCAGTAAGAGAGATGTGCTAAAAGCTGAAACAACTTCAACAGGTGATGTTGTATTATGGGACAGGTACAAACGGTTAAGGAATTATGTGACAAAATTAAACAGAACAAAGAAAAAGGCCTATTACGAAAACAAATTCAAGGACATAAAATCAAATGGTAGTAAAATGTGGAATACGCTGAATGAATTAACGAAAAGAAACTCAAAATCAGTTCCATCATTTTTGGAAGTGGATAATTTGTTTTTGACTAAACCAGTTGATATTGCTAATTATTTAGGTGACTATTATAAAAACAAAGTACAAAGCTTGAGAAATAACATGAATTCAAAGACAAAAACCGATTTAGGACATACAACTATCCAAAAAAAATTATGAAAAATAAATTTTGTACATTCATTTTTGACAGAGTGACTGTATCTACAGTAGAGAGTGTCTTAAAATCAATGAAAGTAAAACCCTCAGGTACAGATGAACTAGATATAAGGTTATTAAAATTAGTGTCTGACATTGTTGCAATGCCTGTGAGTAATATCATTAACATTAGTCTAGAAAAATGTAGATGTCCTGTCAAGTGGAAAATAGCTAAAATTGTGCCTCTTCCTAAAAATGCTAAAGAGCCTTTTTCTGCAAAAAATAGTAGACCTATAAGTATTCTACCTGCTTTGAGCAAAATCATGGAAAAAATACTATATGAACAAATCAATCTTTATTATTGTAAAAATGGGTTGAATTCACCATCACAACATGCTTATAAGAAATGGCACTCCACAACGACGGCTTTAACTCAGATGACTGATGATTGGATAAATGACATTGAAAACAAAAGACTAGTTGGAACTGTATTGTTAGATCTTCGTGCAGCGTTTGATTTACTAGATCATGATTTACTTTTGGAAAAGTTACGTTTGTATGGGTTCCAAAATTCTGCTTTGCAGTGGATGAATAGTTATCTGAGTAATCGAGAGTTTATGGTTGTATTCAATGGCAGTTATTCTGAGGTAAGAAGTCTCTCTTGTGGAGTGCCACAAGGTAGCTGTCTTGGGCCATTGTTATTTTCTATCTTTTTATTTTGGAGAGTGCCACCATTGTACTATACGCAGATGACTCAACGATTTATGCAGCTGCTCATAATTCTGTGCAACTGAATACAGTTTTGAATAAAGAGTTAAAGTTAGTGGAGCTTTGGATTAATGAAAATAAGTTAGTCATTAATACCGAGAAGACTAAATCATTGGTGATAGGATCACCTTATCTTTTAAAAGACTCTCCTGTATTAAATGTGTCTGTTGGAGGTAGAACTATCGAACCAGTGACTGAGGCCGAGCTGCTGGGATTGACCGTTGATAGGATGCTCACATGGAACAGTCAAATTGAAAATATCCTAAATAAAATGGGTAAAGGCATGGCAATGGTGCACCACTGCAAAAAATGTATTCCATGTAGTATAAGGAAAACATTGGTTGAATCAATAGTTTTGTGTCACATAGATTATTGTTCTTCCATTTGGTCAACCACAACACAAGCAAACTTGAACAAATTACAGGTTGCACAGAATAAGGCGGCTCGGCTCGTCCTGAACTGTTCATCTAGAACAAGTATCAACGACATGCACAACTGTTTGGCCTGGATGCATGTAAAAAGTAGAATGAATTATTCTCTTATTAAATTCATAAGAAATGTTAGAATTACAAAAACACCACAAATTCTGTTCAATGAATTTACTTTTTTCAGTGATGTGCATCAATATTCTACATGTCAATCAGATGAGGGATGTTTTTTGTTCCCTCGCTGTCGTACTAATCAGTCTAAGAGGACAGTGCGATATCGGGCAGTGGTGGCCTGGAATTCATGACCACAATTCTTGATTGTTCAGAGGCAAATACGTTTTGTAGAAGACTGAGATTGTTTATATATACACCAGATTAAAATGATTAGATTATTTTTATAGTAAATTGTGCGCAAAACTAATATTTTAAAGAATGCTTGCAAATGAGCTATTATATTTTGATGAAGTATGTCTATTTATTTCTGAGAGATTTTCTTAAGAAGAGATGAGCTATCACATTTGTATTGTGTTATTGTATTGTGTTATAGTGCTATTATGTTTGTGTTGTTTGTTATTGTCTTTGTGAAGGTGTCATGAATGAATGCTGTATGTGCATCCTGTTCTGTCGGATGAGTCGGTGTATTTGCCTTTGTTTAATGATGAGTTTAGACCCCAGGAAGAATAGACACTGATATTCAGTGGCTAATGGGGATCTTAATAAATAAACAATAAACAATAAACAATACCACTGGAATGCGGAGTTTCACCAGCTCACCTCCTCGTGGGCCTCATCCAGGAGGACCTCCTGAAAACACAGGACTGAGGCAGTGAAGAGGTTCGAAGAACATCAAAAAGCAAGGCAGGAGTTCTACTATGAGCAAGGAGCACAGAACCTACTTGAACACCAAACTGGAGACCAGATGAGGATGAAGGACAACACAAACACACGGGACCAAAAAGCCAAGGTTCTTGAAGAGATTAAACCAAAGTCATACAGCATCCAGACCGAAGACGGAACAGTTATAAGACGGAGCCTCTTGGGACTGGAAACAGCAGTTCAGAGGGCAACGAAACAACGCCAGCATACACAGGAGCCCAACATCTGAGGTTGAGGTCCCAGATCAAGGTCCAGAGCAAACTTCAGACGATCCTCCAGACATGCTGGGCCTCCTGAAAGACTCTCTGAACACATCTGAGGACAAAGATCAGTATCTCCTGTTAAGTTTACAGTAGTTTCATTCTGAGGTTGAACGGTGATAAGGTGATGGTGCTTTGCTTTGCTGTTGATAGATCAGGTTGCAAAAGCTGTTATGTGTACAATTTGATTTTAATTTCTTTACAAAAGTCAGAAACTTTTGTTTTTGAGAAAGGGGGACGTAATGACTTGAGCCGAGTTGATTTGTAACAGTTAGGGGTTTGGCCAGCAGGTGGAGCCATGTGCCTGAGCATGCCAGTGTGAGCAGGTGAGCCGACCTGATCAGATTGAGACAGAGAACCTGTAAAGCACTGCTCTTCAAGTCATAAAGCTGTGTTTCTTGAACCCACACAAACTCTACAAAGTCCACAGGCATGAGGAGGAATAGTATATTTAAATGAGATGTAGGTTTTTCATTCTGTGCATCTTTCATGTGACTAAATGTGAGTAAATTGTGGCCAAAACGTGTATAAACGGTAAGTTAACACCCATATTCAGGACAGTGCTGCTCCAGACTGGTGCTGGGTCACGGTCTGCCACCGGGTTGAACCCCTTAGAACCAAAAGCAAAGTGGTGACCAGACCAGGACTTTGGTCTTCTCCTCTCATTACAGGTTCAGGATGAGTCCCTGCTTCGTATCCATATTATTCTCTTTGGTGTTTTCACTACGAACCTCAGCGGAACCTGCAGGCTGCAAAATCCGCATCACTGACAAAGGACTGGAGATGTGTGAGTATGAGATGAGCGAATGGGTAGACTTGCTCTGGTCCAATGTCTTTCAACTGGTCTCTGTTGTGGTGCTGGTGCAGGTCTGCACCAGGACTTGTCAAACTTTCCTATGACACTGTCCTCCTGAGCCCTCTTCAAGACCAACACTCAGATCAGGGTCAGAAGATCAGGGCCAGGCCTTACCCGGTTTATACCAGACTCAGACCAGGGTCAGAAGATCAGGGTCAGGCCTTACCCGGTTTATACCAGACTCAGACCAGGGTCAGGCCTTACCTGGTTTATACCAGACTCAGATCAGGGTCAGGCCTTACCTGGTTTATACCAGACTCAGATCAGGGTCAGAAGATTAGGGTCAGGCCTTACCCGGTTTATACCAGAGTCAGATCAGGGTCAGAAGATCAGGGTCAGGCCTTACCTGGTTTATACCAGACTCAGATCAGGGTCAGGCCTTACCTGGTTTATACCAGGCTCAGATCAGGGTCAGGCCTTACCTGGTTTATACCAGGCTCAGATCAGGGTCAGGCCTTACCTGGTTTATACCAGACTCAGATCAGGGTCAGGCCTTACCTGGTTTATACCAGAGTCAGATCAGGGTCAGGCCTTACCTGGTTTATACCAGACTCAGACCAGGGTCAGGCCTTACCTGGTTTATACCAGACTCAGATCAGGGTCAGGCCTTACCTGGTTTATACCAGAGTCAGATCAGGGTCAGAAGATCAGGGTCAGGCCTTACCTGGTTTATACCAGACTCAGATCAGGGTCAGAAGATTAGGGTCAGGCCTTACCCGGTTTATACCAGAGTCAGATCAGGGTCAGAAGATCAGGGTCAGGCCTTACCTGGTTTATACCAGAGTCAGATCAGGGTCAGGCCTTACCTGGTTTATACCAGGCTCAGATCAGGGTCAGGCCTTACCTGGTTTATACCAGGCTCAGATCAGGGTCAGGCCTTACCTGGTTTATACCAGACTCAGACCAGGGTCAGGCCTTACCTGGTTTATACCAGAGTCAGATCAGGGTCAGGCCTTACCTGGTTTATACCAGGCTCAGATCAGGGTCAGGCCTTACCTGGTTTATACCAGACTCAGATCAGGGTCAGGCCTTACCTGGTTTATACCAGACTCAGATCAGGGTCAGGCCTTACCTGGTTTATACCAGAGTCAGATCAGGGTCAGGCCTTACCTGGTTTATACCAGGCTCAGATCAGGGTCAGGCCTTACCTGGTTTATACCAGACTCAGATCAGGGTCAGGCCTTACCTGGTTTATACCAGACTCAGATCAGGGTCAGGCCTTATGTGAAATGGTGCACGGAAAGCTTCTTTTATTTAGTGTACGAGGGCGTACCCAAAAGTTCCCGGAATTTGACTGTAACTTTTTATTTCTGACATTTCAAAATAAATCATCACCGTCGCCTTCAAAATAATCCCCATCTGCATTCATGCAGCGCTCCAGCCGTGCCTCCCACTTCACCAATGCGTTGTCAGACCCGTGCGTAATTGTGCCATTTTTTGCCGGCTGCGCTTTGTCTGTCCCCTCCTCCACATCTGCAAACCGCTGTCCCTTCAGCTGCTTCTTCAACCTGGGGAACAAGAAAAAGTCCCTGGAGGCTTCATCTGGAGAATCAGGCGGATGGGAGAGGAGATTCATCTCATTCTTCTCCAGAAACTGCGTGAGGCGCAGCGCCGTGTCCGCTGGCGCTCTGTGGTGGTGGATCAACCGGCTCCACTCCGCCACGACGCTCTGCTTCCTCCTCACATCCTCACGGAGCGTCTGAGGACTTCCTGTAGTAGTCCTGGTTTACAGTCTGACCTGGAGGGACAGACTCGCTGTGGACGAGACCCTGGACAACCAAGAAGCAGCTCAGCATTGTTTTCACGGCTGAGCGGACCTGACGCGCCGACATCTGGCCCTTCTCAGACCCCCGGACCACTCATGGACCTGAGTCTTCCCCAGAGCAGCATCCTTGTAGGCTTGCTGCAACAAGCTGAGTGTTTCTGCTGCTGTTTTTCCAGCAAAAAGCAGAATTTAATGTTTGCGCTGCTCTGGCTTCCCAGTCAATGTCGCCATTTTGGAAAAAATCGCAGACCGCCTCTGCACTCTGTTGCTATAAATAGCGCCTGACAGGCGTCAGTGTCACTCTGGGAGCTCAGATTTCTCACAGATGTGCACGAGGCTTACCTGCAGCACATCTGACGGCCAGAAGTTGGAACTCATTATTATTGTTTTCTGACCAAATTCCGGTTTCTTTTGGGTACCCCCTCGTAGTCAAAAAGAAGAAAAAAAAGGAGCTGATCACTAATTTCAGGCAGAGGAAGGCTGGACCAGAACAATGCTTTGTTTTTTTAGGGACCGAGCCCGAGGTGGCCTCAACTCAACTCAACGCCAAATTTGACCTGCTAAACATGCACGACAACTCACCAAATTTGGCAGGCACATCCAGACGATCAAGAAATTTTAGAAAGTGGAAAAATTAACCCCATAACTCCATCTACTCTCTAGCGCCACATAGAAACAGTTAAACAGCTGCCATGGCCCGTAGGAATGTCGTAGAGAGATCAAACCAATGCTCACGTGTTCGTCTCATCGAGATCCAAATTTCACCAAGAGAAACACCTATACCTAAATCCAACAGGAAGTCCGGTATTTCCCTTTCAATGTAAAATATTCAGAAAATCACTCATTTAAACATTATTTTGTCCAAGACTGCTTGTCGTAGAGACGTCAGAGTGGCGCAAAATGATAGAGGACAAGTTTCTCTCCAAAAGTTGTAAAAAACTTTGTCAAAAGTCTCAGGGTGTGGATTTTATTAACCCCTAAAGTTTGAAGTCTGAAAACGCACTTGAAGCACTACAATGGACACTGCACCCCACACGAATGTTGTAGAGAAATGAAATCGACATTGATGCGTTCGTCTCGTCGAGATCTAAAATTCACCCAGAGACATACCTATACCTAAATCCAACAGGAAGTCCGCGAATTCCTGTCAAATCAAATTTACCTCGAAACACTCCTCACCCCAAAACCACGAACATGTTTTTTTTGTCCCTTCACAATGTCGTACAGAGATCAAAAACACATGTACGCGTTTGTCTCTTCGAGATCTGCAACTTTCGCGCTGACCCCCATGACCTAAATCCAACAGGAAGTCCATTATTTGCACTTTCTATGTAAAATTTTTCTCAAAAATCTCACCTAGTTCACCAATTAAGGCTTCCACTGTCAAAACTACAAGTCTGACTGCTCTGAAAACTTGACAGACTGAAAGACAACTACATTTCCTATCAAATGGGACCATTTTTGTTCACTTTGGCCCAAGCAAATGGATTCCCCAGCTGTTTTTCACCAAACAGAAACTGTCTGCTGAGTCACACTCTATCAGCATGTGACCTAATTAAACCATATATGGGCATACAGCTTCTCTAACTGATCTGAGACCTGCTGTAAAACATTCTGCATGCTCTACCTGGTTTCCACAACAGATGGCGCACCGTGACCATAAATCACACATGAGAGAAGAACAATGCCCTAGCAGCAGCCCCTCAGTCCTCAGATGGATGGAAGGATGGATGCATAGACAGACAATTGGATGTATGGAATCCCGCTACTCTGACACTCAAATAGATATATTGGTGTTTGCTTAAGTGGAGCAGACATGACTATTAAAATAAGAGCCTCAGACCCCTTCAAAATAAAAGTCACATTTTTCAAAAAAATGACACAGTCAGGCCACCTTGCCAGAGGGCTCGGTCCCGTCCAATGCCGCTTGCAGCTTTAATTTTTTGTCTTGTTTTATTGAGATCCCCAGTAGCTACTGTTAAAGCAGTTGCTGTTCTTCCTGGGGTCTAAACTTCATCAGATATTTCTGCACCAACACTTAGCATCAGAACAACAGGATGTACAGACAATGTTCATACCGACAATACAATAACACGACTTTCAACAGAGACATTAACAAAAACAAAAAAAAAACAATATCAAAACAGACGAAATAGCCAGTGTTGTCACTAACGCGCTACTAATTAACGCGTTATTTTAATCTGATTACTTTCTTTCAGTAACGAGCAATCTTACGCATTCATCTTTCCAAACCAGTAATCTGATTAAAGTTAGTTTCCTAAGTGACTGTGCGTTACTGCCTCATAATATATGTATAAGTGAATTTCTAAGAGAAAATGTTTCCCCGGGTAGGTAAAGTGTTTTCCCAGGGGAGGACAAAACGCAGGGTCACGTATTCACGACTATGATTTAATAGAATTCATTTATTTAACCCGTTCGGCCCGACGGACCGACAGCTGTGTGACACTTCACCAGGTGTAAAAAGTGACTAAAGTGCTGTGTGGATTTTTTCTTTCAATAGTGTCTCAAACAAGAAGCCTTAATCTCACTAACTGAACTCTGCAGCTGCACTTTGACCACTGAGTGTTTGTTTTAGAACAACTTTAAAATCCAGATGCAACGATTCGACACGTCCCCCTCACCGCACCTCCAGACACAAAACGCAACAGAACGCAAGGTCCGTCTGCTCCTCCCAACAGGTTGGATATCAAATGAAACTAGAAAATCATTTAATTTAAGATGATACCAGGCAGAATATTGTGAGCCGACCGCCTCCCGTCAGCGGCAAAACAAACCCAAAACCCAGCTTCACATTTCACAGCCAGCACCTCAGATCATGTTTCTCACACTTCTTCAACAAATCTCAAAGCTATTCACACCAAACACAACATGTTTTATTTCCTTACCGTTTTGTGGTTATTTTCCATCTATCCGCGCTCTCCTCCGACCAAAACTAACGCCATAATCCTCTGGAGTAGTGACAGAGCGTCATGTGCCAGAATTAGATGTGCTGCCCCTTGTTGCCATCTTGTGGGCCTGTCGTTAATCTTGGGAGTTTAAATAAAGTTTGTTGCCGTTATACGTCTTGCAAGCTTTCCAACAATATGTTACACGTGACTGAGGCATTATCCAGCTGGGAGACATCTTTGAGAGTAACCGCACAGTGCTGCCGGAGTGAGGCACGCGAACAGCAAATAGCTACTGTTTTGTGATATTTGGCAATGTTTTTTATTATGAAACATGCACATTTATCTTCTTTGCGCGTTTCTGAAGCACATTGCACATTGTTTTTGTTTTTTTATTGATGTGAATTTTGCAGATATTATTGTTTACATATTGCAAAAGAGATTTTTTGTTTTCCTGTGATATAATTGGCTGTTTTTGTATTGATATGCATGTGGTGTTATGCATCAGTATGCATTTCATACATTGTCTGTTATACACCAATTTCTGTATTGTAAAGCCAATGAAACAGAAACGAAAAAAAAATGTTCATGTTTCAAGTTCGTGCACTTTCACAAAAGTATTATTTAAACAACCAGTTGTCATTGTTATGTTGAGGCAGCAAAGGGAGGAAATCGGTAAAAAGTACCTAAGTTATATTTTAAGTAACTTAGTTACTTTGATATTGAAGTAATCAGTAAAGTAACTACATTATCTTTTTGATGAGTAATCAGTAATCAGTAATTGGATTACCTTTTCAAGTAATCTGTGACAACACTGGAAATAGCTCACCATTATGCAATATTAAATAACCAGTTATATATGTTATTCCTGAGTGAATAAAAATAGTCTCATTTGTTCACAAAAATGAGTTGTGTGCCTCTGAGAAATCAAAAACTGCGGCGGATGGTTCCAGGCCACCACTGCTCTATATTCACCCATCTTTGAATGTGACTGGATCGACAGACAGGAAACAGAAACGTCCCTCAACTGTTTGACGGGTAGAATGCTGATGCACATCACTGAAAAAGGTCAGCTTATTATAGAGTATTTCTGGTGTTCTTGTAATTCTAATATTTCTAATAAATTTTGCGAGAGAATAATTTATTCCTCTTTTTACTCTCAGCCATGCCAGCTGGTTATGCATGTCTTCAATGCTTGTCCTAAAAGAACAGTTCAGGACGAGCCGAGCTGCTTTGTTTTGTGCAACTTGAAGTTTATTCTTATTTCAGTAGTGGCTGACCAAATAACGGAACAATAATCTAAATGACACAAAACTATTGATTCAACCAAAATCTTTCTTATTCGGTGTGGTACACATTTTCTACAGTTTGGAACTGCTGCCAAACTTCTGCCCATTTTATTTAATATCTGTTTTATTTGCTGATTCCAGGTCAGCAGGCGGTCCACAGTCACACCAGCAGCTTGGCCTCAGCGACTTGTTCCAGGATCGAGCTTCCTACAGACAAACGCAAAACAGGAGAGTCTTTTAAACAATATGATGAACCTATGACCATGCATTTAGATTTCTCAGCATTAATTACCGACTTATTTTTATTGATCCAATATTCTACTAATTTTAATTCATTATTCAGTAGTGTATTCAACTCTACGATATTGTCACCAGACACATAAATAGTTGAATCATCTGCATATACAACAAGAGTGGCATGCTCCAGAATAAAAGGCAAATCATTTGTAATTAAAGCCGCAAGGGCATTGGTCGGGACCGAGCCTCCCCGCCGGCCCGCAACCAAGACGTCCACCCACTAGCATGGGAGTTGTTGTCATCTCCCATCCACTAACATGTAGCTGTTAGCATCTCCCATCCACTAACATGTAGCTGTTAGCATCTGTCATCCACTAACATGGAGTTGTTGGCATCTCCCATCCACTACCATTTAGTTGTTGGCATCTCCCATCCACTAACATGGAGCTGTTAGCTTCTCCCATCTGCTTTGGAGTCACTGAATGAAGGCACTGAGTGTCAGAGTTTGATTGACAGCTGCTGTCAGCTGTGTAACTGCACTGTATGCCCATATATGGTCATGTCAGAGTGGAGAGAGGAGAAAATAAAAGTTTCTGCTTGGGAAACAATTGCTCCTTGTTCCTTTCCTGTTTGGCAAAACTGAACAAAAAATATCATGTTTGATAGGAAAATTAGTTGTCTTTCAGTTGGTGAGGCTTTCAGAGCAGTCAGACTTTTAGTTTGGACCGTAGAGGCCTCAGTTTGTGAGAGGCGCGGGTTTGTCGCTAGGAGTCACGGTTTAGCCACACTCGACACTTGTTCGAGGTGCTGAAAAAAGGCGACTTTTTCATTTTTTTCCCCATTATAACGGATGAGGGCAGGAACAAGGCAGGATTTCAAACTTCCTACTTTGAGGGCTGATAAAATCCACATCGTCTGACTTTTTTTTGTGTTTAATATTTTTATTAGAATTTTGACATGAAAAAATAACTGAAGAGAATATAAAGAAAAACAAAACTAAAAACCCACCCACTAAAAAAAACCACCCGCGCTTACCGTCATTCAGTGAAAAGAACACTTGAAAAACAAGGATATTAAAATCAAAATGATAATAAAAATGCACACAGTCTGTAAAAAACAATTAAAGAAACAGTTCAGCCAGCGTAATATCAGTCAATCAGTCACTCTTGCACCTGTGTCGATGCTTGATCGAAAAACAGTAAAAAGGGCCTCCAGATCTTATAAAATGTCTTTTCAGAGCCCTTAAGGACATATCTGGTTTTCTCAAGCTTAAGGTGAAACAAAACATCTTTGATCCAGTGTGAAACTGTGGGTGGGGCAGCATCTTTCCATTTCAAAAGTGTTAGGCATCTTGCCAATAGGGTTGAAAACGCAACCATTTTTTGACCACCAGGGGGCAAAGCCAAACCCTCCACTTTAACCCCAAAAAGAAGTAAAACTGGGTCAAGAGCCACATCAATTCCAAATACAGCTGAAAAGGCCTCACATACCTTCCCCCAAAACTGCTGTATTTGGGGACAGAACCAAAACATGTGGATTAAAGTAGCCTCCGCTGATTTACAACGATCACAGGTGGGGTCTACTGAGGGGTAAATCTTCGCCAATTTAGATTTACTCAGATGTACTCTATGTATTATTTTAAATTGAATGAGACAGTGTCTTGCACATATTGATGAAGAGTAAATTTTCTGCAAAATGCTTTCCCAATAATGATCAGAAATGTTGATTTGAAGATCTTTTTCCCACATTTGTTTAATTGCTGCCATTTTAGGAGAGACCAGATGCGCAATCACCCCTAACATAAAGGATATAGCCTTTTTCTTCGTAGGGTTAAAGGACATTATCTCATCTATAGCATCATCAGGAGGTTTGTTTGGGAACCCAGGGATGGATTTGGCAACAAAATGTCGCACCTGTAAATATCTAAAAAAATTTGATGCTGGAAGGTTATATTTTTTCTGTAATTGCTCAAAAGAGGCAAATTTGTTTTCAATATATAAATCCTTAAGAAATTGCAGACCTTGCTTCTGCCATCCTTTAAATGTAACGTCCTGTATAGAAGGGGAAAAGAAATAATTTCCTGCTATAGGACTATGCAAATTCATCCGTAGAAGTTTAAAGTGTTTTCGAAACTGAATAGCGATTTTAATTGAATTATTCACTATGGGGTTGTCAATTTGTAGATTTTTTGGTAATGAAACAGTTGCCCCAATGAGCGATGACAAAGTAACGGAACCAAGAGACCGCCTCTCCATCACCACCCACGCGGGTCCCCCATCGTCATATTGGTGATGTACTAAGTATGACAAGCAGGACAAATTAACTGCCCAGTAATAATAGCGGAAATTGGGCAAGGCAAGACCTCCATCACATTTAGGTTTCTGCAAATGATCTCTACGTAGACGTGGCTTTTTTCCATTCCATAGAAATGATGAAATCATTGAATCCAGTTTTTTAAAGTAGGTATTGGCAATACTTATGGGGAGACTCTGAAATAAGTAAAGGTATTTGGGCAATACTGACATTTTAACCACATTCACTCTCCCAATTAGTGAGAGGTGAAGGGGTGACCAGGTAGACAAATCCTGTTGCGTTTTGAGTTGCAACTTGGCAAAATTTTCTTTAAAAAGTTCACAAAAGTTCGTGGTCACAGTTACGCCAAGATAAACAAAACTGCACTTTGAAATTTTAAATGGAGCGTTAATTTGGCCTACAATAGAATCAGGCATATTTAGTGGCACTAACTCACTCTTATGTAAGTTTAATTTGTAACCGGACACATTTCCAAATTTATCACAAAGCTGTAATACAGAAGGAACGGTCTTCTCCGCTCTGGATATAAACAGCAGGAGATCATCAGCATACAAAGCCAGTTTGTGCTCAATACCATACCTCATGATGCCGCAGATTGAGTTGTTATTCCTTATAGCCACAGCCAGTGGCTCCATAGCCAAAACAAACAACAATGGGCTAAGGGGGCAGCCCTGGCGTGTACCCCAGGGAAGGTTAAAAGGTTTGGAATAGAGATTATTAGTGAGTATAATGGCTGAAGGGCAAGCATACAAAAGCCTGACCCAGTTCAAAAAGGAACCACCAATACCAAATCTGCGTAAAGCCTCAAATAAATAGTCCCACTCAACTCTATCAAACGCTTTTTCCGCATCCATAGAGAGGATGCATTCAGAATCTGTTTGGGATGGAGTATACATTATATTAAGTAAACGACGAATATTAAAAAAAAATGCCTGTTTTTGATGAAGCCTGTTTGGTCGGGAGATATGATATTTGGCAAAACTCTTTCTAGTCTGTTGGCTAAAATCTTTGCTAGAATTTTATAATCTGAATTTAGAAGAGAAATTGGCCTGTATGACCCACATTCCAAAGGGTTTTTATCCTTCTTTTGTAACAGCGTAACACAAGCCTGATTCAAGCTACTGGGCAGGATACCTTTGTTAAAAGAGTCTGTAAATAATTTTGCCAAAACAGGAGTCAATTCATCAGCGAATGTAGCATAGAACTCACTCGGTATACCATCTGGACCTGGTGATTTGTGAGGCCGCAATGATTTAATTGCCAGAACAATTTCCCCCTGCAGAATTGGCGCATCCAAGGCGGAGGCATCGTCTGAAGATAATGTTGGAATTTGTAGGCCTCTAAAAAATTCAGACAGAGGTTCAGAGATATTGACATTGTCAGAAGTATACAGGTCCTTATAGTATTGCTGAAAAGCATCATTGATTCCTTGTTGATCAGTAACAAGAGTTCCATCTTGTAACATAATGCCGTTAATAATTTGTTTGGCCCTTGCAGCTTTTAGTTGTTTTGCTAAATGTTCACCAGTCTTTTCGCCATGTTCATAACTATCAGTCCGGTTCTTCAACAGCAAGTATTCTATAGAATGCGAAGTAATTAAATCATGCTCCATACGAAGTTTTAGTCGCTCCTTGTACATATTTGGGGAGGGATTTTGAGAATTCCTATTGTCCACGTCACTTATTTGTCTTTCTAAGTCATTTTGTTTTTGAATAGAATCGCGTTTTCTATTGGCCGCATATGAAATAATTTGGCCTCTGAGATACGCTTTTAAAGCTTCCCATACTGATGCAATCGCAACATCTGGTGTCATATTAATTTCTAAGAATAAAGCGATTTGATCAGAAATGAACTTGATAAACTTGTCATCGCTTAATAAGAGAGAATTAAATCTCCAGAGTCGCCTGGGGGAGTTAACACCTGGTATACACATTTTTAACAGAAGAGGCGCATGGTCAGATATTACAATCGCCTGAAAGTCGCATGATTTAATATTGCTGGTTAGTTTACTATCTGTAAAAAAATAATCAATTCTGCTGTAAGTTTGATGCGGATTAGAAAAGAAGGAGTATTGTCTGTCTTTTGGGTGTAAAAATCACCAAATATCAAAAATACCGTAAGCAGAAAGGAAGGACTGTAAACAAGAGGCAGATTTTGAAATTGTATAACCAGTTTTTACTGAGGATCTGTCTATAACAGGATCCAGGCATAGGTTAACCTGTTAAACCCTAGGGTTTTTGGTGGCAAGGTTCGCCTAAAAATGCCTATCCATTTTAAATCAACAATATCTCCACCATTATTTGGACAATATGCATAATCTTGGTCTCAATTGATAGCTAAGACCTTAGAGAATATAGTTCCAGTGTCAGAAACACTGTGAATTTTAACATGCCTGAGAAAATTTTGATAAAGTAGAGGAAAAAAATGAAATTTTTACCTTCACCGAATTTTTTTTCAGATTCCACATTGAAAAACTCCATGATGACAATGAAGCCAGCCATAATGATGCCACTGCTTGTGTTCAGTAACTCCTTGACTACAACTGTACCAAGTTTCATGAGAATAGCACAAAGCACATAGATTTTATAGGGTTCAGTTTGGATAGTACCAGGCGAACCCTCCATTTGGCCACTTGGAGACCACCCTGTGCCAAACTACACTAAGTGTTTTTTTTCTTTCTTTGAAAGGAATCTGACTTTAAAATACCTTTAATTTCCACTACAAGGGTCTGTATATATACAAAGGACCCTTTGGTTCTGACATTTAGCCACTATATTATCAGAATCTGCATAGTTTTTGTGGAGAAACTTATAATTGTGCACAGTATTGTGCACAGTATGAAATACATTTTTATACATGGCTGAACCATAACATTTAGCTTCCAACTGAAATATATTTGTAACAATATAATCAATACAAAAATAGCCAATTATATCACTGAGAAAACAAAAAATTATACCCTTTGAAATATGTAAACAATAATATCTGCAAAATGCGCATCAAGAAAAAAACAAAAACAACGTACAATTAGCTGTAAAAAAGCTCAATGAAGATAAATGTGCATGTTTCAGAATTGAAAAATTGCCAAATATATCAGAAACAATCACTAATTGCCATCCGCGTGCGTCTCACTCTGCAGTGCGCACCGGCGCACCTGCGATCCAAGATGGCGGCGGCGCTCGTGGGGTTATGTTTGAAGCTGTCTCCCAGCTGGATGAGCCCCCAGTCACGTGTAACATATCGTTGGAAAGCTCGCGAGACGTAGAACATCAACAAACGTGATTTGAGCTCCCAGGGTGAACGACGAGCCCAGAAGATGGCGACATGAGGCAGCATATAAACATTGTGGCGCACGACGCTCTTTCACTTCGCTAGAGGATTATGAAGTCAATTTTGGTCAGAGGAGAGCCTGGATAGGTGGAAAATGACCACAAAACGGTAAGGAAATAAAATATGTTGTGTTTTGTGTGAATAGCTTTGAGATTTGGCAATGAAGTGTGTGAGAATCATGCAATCTGAGGTGCTGGCTGTGAAATGTGAAGATCAGTTTTTGGTTTGTTTTGCCGCTGACGGGAGCTGGTCGGCTCAGAGAATATTCTGCCTGGTGTCATCTTAAAGAGCAGCTTTTCTAGTTTTACAAGATACCAAATATGTTGGGATGGAGCAGACGGACCGTGCGTTCTGTAGCGTTTTGTGTCGGCAGGTGCGGGTGAGGGGGGCGTGTCGAAATGTTGCATACGAATTTTAAAGTTGTTATAAATCAAACACTCGGTCATCAAAGTGCAGTTTGAGCGTTCAGTTAGTGAGATTAAGGCTTATTGTTTGAGACACAATTGAAAGAAAACATCCTCACAGCATTTTAGTCACTTTTTACACATGTTGAAGTGGAGCGTAAAAATGTTGGACCCGGTACCGGGTCCGTCGGGCCAAACGGGTTAAAGTCACCCCCCATAATAAGCATATGAGAATTGAGAGGGGTATCAAACCAAAAACGCGTGAAAAAAATTGGGAATCATCAAAGTTTGGAGCATAAATATTAACTAAAGTAACATTAAGATTAAAAAGAGAACCTGTTACTATAATATATCGCCCATTAGAATCTGCTAATACTGAAGAGGGAGCAAAAGGGATTTTTTTATTTATCAGTATGGCCACACCTCGGGCCTTCCCTCCAAAATTTGAGTGGAAGAGCTGCCCCACCCACCCACATTTCAAGCGAGCGCAGTCTGAAGTTTTCAGATGTGATTCTTGAATAAATGCTATATCAGCACCCAAATTTTTCAGATGTGTAAGAACTTTCTTCCTTTTCACTGGATGGTTCAGGCCTTTAACATTCCAGGTTACAATATCAAGTGAAGCAACCATTACACACACGTGTCATTATCCACAATAATAAATAAGAAGGCTTCCCTGAAACTTTTAAACACTGACTAATAAGAACTAAAAGAGGTGTGCAAAAACTTGGTCTACTAGGATTGATGGCAAAACACAAAACCCTCCCATGAACCCCCCAAGACCCCAGGGGAGATTAGCTGTAGAAACACACAGCACACCTTCCCTATCTAATTGAAACACTTCCTCAATCACACTGCCTAGCATAATCTCTTGTAACCCGCATGGTGAAAAACTGAGTATAACCCACATAATAACAACATGCCTTTTTTTTTTCTTTCTTTAAATGCAAACAATATTGTTCATACTGAAAGGTAAACTACCCAGTACCAAATATGAACAGTGCTGAGACTAACAAACAAATCACAGTGAATGTCTTAAGATTGTCCAAAAATTTGTCTCACCACATAAACAATTCACGCTGCCTTTGAGTCCTCCACGAACTTCTCCGCTTCTGTGACCGATCCAAACACATGCCGTACTCCATCCATTTTAGTGATGCGGAGCCGCGCTGGGTACAACAGTGAAGGCTTCAGACCCATCTTGTACAAGTCATACATCACAGACCGATACACCTTCCGCTGGTTGATCACCTCCGGGCTGTAGTCTTCGTAGATTCGGAAAGGCTTGTCCCGATATTTCAGGTCGTTCCTCCTTCTCGCCTCGCGGATCAGCAGCTCCTTGTTTTGATATCGGTGGAAGCAGATAATCACAGGTCGAGGTCTGCCTCCGGAGCTTGCTCTTGGAGGCCCAATACGGTGCCCGCGATTGATTTCAGGCGGGGAAGGGAACGCATCTTTCCCAAAAACCTCCTGAATCAGCATGGAAAAAAACTTGCACGGCTGTGATCCTTCGATTCCTTCATCCAAGCCAATCATGCGAACATTGCAGCGTCTGCTCCTTCCTTCAATGTCCGCTAACTTAGCATTTAGCTTCTCGTTAGCCGCTTGTAGCCCCGCACAACTTTTCTCCACTTCAGTGAGACGCTGATGAAGGGTCTCAGCGTTATCCTCCAGTGATCCCAGTCGCTGTCCATGGCTGTCTGATGTCATCTGAAGATCGTCGAGTTTCCTATTTACTTCGTCAAAAAAGGACCTCTTCAGTTCTTGTAACAAAGCAGCGCGGTGTTCTGCTAGCAGGACCGTAATATCGTCCCTGCTAGCACTAGCATGGACCGGGCTAGCTCCAGCTTGTGTCGGCTTATCAGCCGCTTTAGAGGCTTGTTTAGGCGGCATGGCGGAATGCATAGAGAGTTAAGTGGCTTAAAAGTTACATAAAGAAGGTTCACCGCTGAAAAAATCAAGAAAAGTGGATAAAAAAAAGGCCGGGTTAGAGGGAACAAGAAAAATGCCTGTTACCCCATACACGCCATATCCGGAAGTCCCCCACATCGTCTGACTTTTGACAAAGTTTTGAACAACTTTTGTAGAGTAACTTGTCCTCTATCATGCCGCGTTACTCTGACATTTGTACGACAAACGATCTCGGAGGAGATAATTTTTTCGTGAGGAGTGATTTTGAGCAAAATTTTACTCTGAAAGGGAAATCGCAAACGTCCTGTTGGATTTAGGTCAGGGGTGTCAGCATGTGAAGTTTAGCTCTCGATGAGACGAACGCGTGAGTTTGATTGCTCTATGACATTCCTACGGGCCATGGCGACAATTTTACTGTTTCTAGGTGGCACTAGAGAGCAGATGGGGTAAATTTTTCAATTTTATCAAATTTTTTGCCGGTTATGATGTGCATGCCAAATTTGGTGAGTTTTCGTGCATGTTTAGGGGGTCAAATTGATTTATATACGAGGTCAGTATAATAACGAAGAACGAGAAACAGACGAAGAACAATAGAGATCTTGCCCTCCGGGCTTGGTCCCTAAAGAAATGGAAAATAACAATGGTCCTAGACAACTCCCTTGCGGCACTCCACATGAAAGAGGCCTTGTCTCAGAATAACTACCATTAAACAATACGGTTCATTCATAATCAGAAGAGTCCAGCGACTGTCTTCGACATCTGGACTCTTCAATCTGACATAAACACTGAGCTGATCTGCAAACCAGGTCAACCATGAAGTCATTTAATTGAACCTCTGTGGGAAGGACATTGTTTTAAAGGAGAACTATGCAAGTTTTGCTGTGGCGCTGCCCCTACTGGTCTCCTGTGAAAGCTCACTGCTGTGAACGTTCTCCGCACCCCCCCGCAGAGAGCGTACCACTCCCGTTTCTTTTTTTCCGCTTGTCAGACAAAGGTTTTTTCTTTTTTTTTGGTTCTGCCATCTGTGAGCACCTCAGGGAGGCGTTGCTAATGCTAGCAAGGGTTTCATGCCTTTATCCTTGTTCTCCCGTATGAGCGCCGTAAAGCAGGTTTGTTCTGGCCAGATGTAGTCGGGTCGCTCCTCTGAAAGTTGCAAGTGCTGTTTTCAGGACAGACACCGGGGGGAGTGAAGGGACCGGCCAATCACAGCCAAGTCTCTGTTTACCCCCACAGGGATTCTGAAAATCATTTTTTGAGGTAAAAAAACTTACATAGTTCTGCTTTAATGTCTGAAAGACAATTTTACAAAATATTTACCCTTCTTTCATCAAAAGCCTTTTAACATTTTCCTTTAACTTCTGGTTTAATGGAACATAGAACAATCTGAAGGAATGAGAAGAACAACCAGCAACCAGACCATGTTCTGTCAGAACAGTCCCTCATTCCCTCCATCAGGCTTCTTAACACAGACCACACCTATTTTAAGAGGCTTTACACGACCCGTTTTAATGTTCTTTTTATTGCTTTATTCTGCTTTCTTTTCATCTATTATTCTTTATCTTTTATCTAGTTTTATTATTCTGTTCAGACTCTTCACTCTGTCTCGTGTTGTTTCTATGACTGAAAGTTAGATTGATCGATTGGCTTATTGATTATTTACACATTGAGAAGCTGCCAATGAACTCAAGCCTTGTAAAGCCTCTGTTCTCAAACTGTGGTGCGCGTACCACTGGTGGTACGTCAGCTCCCTCTAGTGTTACGTGGGGAATCACAGAAATATATATATTCTTTGAAAATTAGTTAAAAGTCAAAACGTTCAGAAACAAATATTACCACCAAAATACATCATAATTTTCAATTAAAACATGTCAAATCAATTGTAATTCACATTAATTGTTTCTCTTCTAATATATTGCGTTGGACTACGACGTGGTCGTGTTCAGTCACAGAGTAGCGCGCACATACATCATCCATAATATAACTAGTTTAGCTTCACCATCATGTCAAGCTAGCGTGTGGAGGTGTAATGAGAGGTCAGAAAAACTGTACAAACGTGGCTCCAAACAGGAGCTATTAGGAAAAGAAGTGTAGAACAGGAGGAGAACACAACCAGCAGCCCTGCTGGAACTGAAGTTGACGACAGTGAAGTGAGCACGAGGGCTAGTGGCAGAGTCGCCGAAGCGTCACCGGCATCTGTTAACATTAGCGCTAGCAGATGCCGCTAGCACCACAAACAATGCTGCTTGTGTGCGCGTGAGAGAGAGGGAGAGAGAAGGTGTGAGTAAGTGACAGACAGAATTAAATTAAAACATAAAGACCAAGAATATTAGAAATGTACCTGCTTCCTGTGTGTTTTGTCTTTATTTGAACAGAGTATTTTTTTTTTTAGCTTTGGTCATAACGGTGGTACTTGGAAAGCCAAATTTTTCCTGAGGTGGTACTTGGTTTAAAAAGTTTGAGAAACACTGTTCTAAAGTGAACTGAGGGAACTCCTGGTCCTGGAGTCTCCACATGTTTCACAGTTCTGTGGTGACTGATGTGGTCTAGATCCACCTCAGGTGGTCCAAGCCCTGAGATCCTGAAGTGCGGAGGTGGACCTAGTGATAGACACCTTAGGATTTTCCAGGTCATGGACTGAAGAGGGGGGTCAGTCCCTAACCCTAACCCTAACCCAATCCTCAGTTCAAAGATGACCCTACAACTAAGACTGTGATTGTGAATGGAGCAAAGAATACATAGATGAAGTCTCCTGAGATCATTCCTCTGTGACAGACCGCGTTCTAATCCAGTACTCAGAAGAACCTCTGGAGAGTCTACTGAAACACCTCAACATGGAGAAAGTCTCTTGGAGGCCAGCTGTTTGGTGACTCCTCCGTTCACCCACTGGCCTCCAGGAGTCTCAGTCGGAATGAATCTGAACCTGGTTGAAATGCTGCAGCCTCCCAGCTTCTCTTTTCTCTGGCCTGAACTCCTGTTTTTTGTCATACCCCAAACCTCTGCGGCCAGATGGGGGCGCTCAGGGCCATTTTGTCATTTGTGCATGCCCTGTCTTTCCTGTTGTCTGTCTGCTCATGGTCCCCTGCCTGATCACCTGCTCCGTTGTCGCCTTGATGTGTGTCACCTGTGTTCCCTCCTATTCAAGCCTGTGTCCCTCGCTTGTCCTTCTCAGTTCCTTGTGGGTTTGTCTGTGTTTCATTGCCGTTGCCATCCCCGTTAAAATCCCCGTTACATGCCTGTTACCATCCCCGTTACCATCCCCGTTACCATCCCTGTTACCATCCCCGCTACATGCCTGTTACTATCCCTGTTACATCCCCGTTACATGCCTGTTACCATCCTAGTTACCATCTCCGTTACCATCCCTGTTACCATCCCCATTACCATCCCTATTTCATCCCTATTACCATCCCCATTACCATCCCTGTTTCATCCGTGTTACCATCCCCGTTACCATGCCTGTTACCATCCCCGTTACCATCCCCGTTACCATGCCTGTTACCATCCCCGTTACCATCCCCGTTACATGCCTGTTACTATCCCCGTTACATCCCTGTTACATGCCTGTTACATGCCTGTTACTATCCCCGTTACATCCCTGTTACATGCCTGTTACCATCCCCATTACATGCCTGATACCATCCTAGTTACCATCTCCGTTACCATCCCTGTTACCATCCCCATTACCATCCCTGTTTCATCCCCATTACCATCCCTATTACCATCCCCGTTTCATCCCTATTACCATCCCCGTTACCATGCCTGTTACATGCCTGTTACCATCCTAGTTACCATCTCCGTTACCATCCCTGTTACCATCCCCATTACCATCTCTGTTACCATCCCCATTACCATCCCTGTTTCATCCCTGTTACCATCCCCGTTTCATCCCCGTTACTATGCCTGTTACCATCCCCGTTACCATGCCTGTTACCATGCCTGTTTCATCCCTGTTACCATCCCCGTTTCATCCCCGTTACCATGCCTGTTACCATCCCCGTTACCACGCCTGTTACCATCCCCGTTACCACGCCTGTTACCATCCCCGTTACCACGCCTGTTACCATCCCCGTTACCATGCCTGTTACCATCCCTGTTACCATCCCCGTTACCATGCCTGTTACCATCCCTGTTACCATCCCTGCTACTATGCCTGTTACCATGCCTGTTACCATCCCTGTTACCACGCCTGTTACCATCCTCGTTACATCCCCGTTACCATGCCTGTTATCATCCCCGTTACCACGCCTGTTACCATCCCCGTTACCATGCCTGTTACCATCCCTGTTACCATCCCTGCTACTATGCCTGTTACCATGCCTGTTACCATGCCTGTTACCACGCCTGTTATCATCCCTGTTACCACGCCTGTTACCATCCCCGTTACCATGCCTGCTACTATGACTGTTACCATGCCTGTTACCATCCCTGTTACCACGCCTGTTACCATCCCCGTTACCACGCCTGTTACCATCCCCGTTACCATGCCTGTTACCATCCCCGTTACATCCCTGCTACTATGCCTGTTACCATCCCTGTTACCACGCCTGTTACCATCCCCGTTACCACGCCTGTTACCATCCCCGTTACCACTCCTGTTACCATCCCCGTTACATCCCTGCTACTATGCCTGTTACCATGACTGTTACCATCCCTGTTACCACGCCTGTTACCATCCCCGTTACCATGCCTGTTACCATCCCTGTTACCATCCCTGCTACTATGCCTGTTACCATGACTGTTACCATCCCTGTTACCACGCCTGTTACCATCCCTGTTACCATCCCTGCTACTATGCCTGTTACCATGACTGTTACCATCCCTGTTACCACGCCTGTTACCATCCCTGTTACCATGCCTGTTACCATCCCCGCTACCACGCCTGTTACCATCCCTGTTACCATCCCTGCTACCATGACTGTTACCATCCCTGTTACCACGCCTGTTACCATCCCTGTTACCATGCCTGTTACCATCCCCGTTACCACACCTGTTACCATCCCTGTTACCATCCCTGCTACTATGCCTGTTACCACGCCTGTTACCATCCCTGTTACCACGCCTGTTACCATCCCTGTTACCACGCCTGTTACAATCCCCGTTACCACGCCTGTTACGATCCCCGTTACCATGCCTGTTACCATCCCTGTTACCATGCCTGTTACCATCCCTGTTACCATCCCTGCTACTATGCCTGTTACCACGCCTGTTACCATCCCTGTTACCACGCCTGTTACCATCCCCGTTACCATGCCTGTTACCATCCCTGTTACCACGCCTGTTACCATCCCCGTTACCATGCCTGTTACCATCCCTGTTACCATCCCTGCTACTATGCCTGTTACCACACCTGTTACCATCCCCGTTACCACGCCTGTTACCATCCCCGCTACCACGCCTGTTACCATCCCTGTTACCATCCCTGCAACCATGCCTGTTACCATGTCTGTTACCATCCCTGTTACCACGCCTGTTACCATCCCTGTTAAGGCCTCAGTATATTTCCCCGTCGCCGCTACGTCGTTCCTACGACGTAGACGTCGTAGCCCTACGATGGGCTACATCGGGCTACGTCGGGGCTTGACGTGCGCCTCCCGAAAATTGTGACTTCGCGTCGTTTCGACGCGTGGTGACGTGAACATCGAGGGCTGTGATTGGTCCGCTTTCGCATTGTTTATAGAATAAAGTAGAACTCACCCGAAATGCTTTTCTGATTCGAACAGTGCTTCGGGAGAAATTGAGATCCAAAATTGAGCGGCGCACATCCCTATACTGTTAGCAGTGTTAGCACTGTTAGCAGACGGGACTACGTGTATAGCCGCTCCGAAAACGGCTTTAATCGTCCAAAAGCTCATTAGTTTCACCAATATTTCATCACGGTCCGCTCAGCCTCTCCTCCACCACAGCCCGGTGTCACCAGATATGTCATATATGCAGATATATGTTCAGTAAGTGCAGCGTGTCTAGATACGTACGTCTAGAAATCTATGTCTATAGATCTATGTCTAGGTAAAGCCGGAGCTACGGAAGCCGCATTGTTGTTGTGACTGCTAGCGGCTTGGCAGAGGAGGGCGTTCCCTTGACGCAGGAGCAAGATATGTTCAGTAGCGGCGTAGGGTTGCCGGCGTAGGAACGCCGTGGCGGCGACGGGGGAGTATACTGAGGCCTTTCCCATGCCTGTTACCATCCCCGTTACCACGCCTGTTACCATCCCCGTTACATCCCCGTTACCATGCCTGTTACCATCCCCGTTACCATCCCCATTACCATCCCTGTTTCATCCCTGTTACCATGCCTGTTACCATGCCTGTTATCATCCCCGTTACCATGCCTGCACCAGCTCTGCTCTTTCCTGTTTTTGGAAATAAAAGATTTTCTACCCACCTTGAGCTGCCTGCACTGGGTCCTTCCTACCTGCACTGCGACAGTTTGTATTTGTTTGAGTGATAACAACAACTCCACTACTGGTTTCATTTGAAGGGCTGGCTTTCTGCTTTTTTTGCAGTTGAATCCTTAAATTTGAATACATTTGAGGGACTGACTGTTTATGTTTGACATATTTCCTTTTCCAGTGAAGACTGAGACTGAGAAGTTTGTCGAAGAGGAGCTAAGCAACATCAGCATGCCTGAGATGAAGGGCAAAGATGGACGTTTCCAATACACCATCACTGAGTACCTGAGACACTAAATTTAATTTCCTCTGAAGCAAACACGGCAGGAGTGAAGAAACAACACACCTTTCTGCTGTTCACAGTGTGAAGATCACAGAGCTGAACCTGACTCACGCCGAGCTGAAGTTCATCCCCAACGTCGGCTTGCTGTTTGATGTTCAGAACTCGTCCATCTCGCTGACCTTTAACAGAAGGATCCTTTACTGGTTCTTGTAAGTTCTCCCCAGACCCGGTGGTGTAACCCTGCAGAAGGATCCAAGCTGGCGGAGAGTAAGACGATCCGATCATTTCTGTGAGAATTTGACCCTGATGATGCTTTGTTTCAGCTACGATACGGGGAACATCAATGCATCTGCAGAAGGTGTCAACATCAACACTGCTCTGAAAGTGGTCAGAGATGAGGATGGTCGCCTGAAGATCAGCAACATCACTTGTGATGCCAAAATCAACAAAATGAAGGCCAAGTTCAGCGGGACTCTCGGGTAAGCCAGCCATAGCTCCCTGATCAGCAGGGGCCAGTTCCGAGGTCAGCTGAGTGGAGTGTGGTTATGGGATTGGATCAAATCTTGAAAAAGGGTCATTCAAAAGGGAAAGGAGGATTCAGAATGGGATGAGATCATGTCTGCCAATCCTAGTTTCAATCTGGATCAAACCTTTAGTCTGGGTGGTCAAATCAAACGTGGGGTGAGACGGTGGAAACGCGGGGTGAAAAGGTTTAAACGTGGGGCGAGACGGTGGAAACGCGGGGCGAGACGGTGGAAACGCGGGGCGAGACGGTGGAAACGCGGGGTGAGACAGTGGAAACGTTGGGTCAGACGGTGGAATCGCGCAGTCAGACGGTGGAAACGCGTGGTCAGACGGCGGAAACGTGGGGTGAGACGGTGGAAACGTGGGTTCAGATGGTGGAAACACGGGGTCAGATGGTCGAAACGCGGGGTGAAACAGTGGAAACGTGGGGCGAGATGGTGGAAACGCAGGGTGAGACGGTGGTAACGCGGGGTGAAACGGTGAAACGTGGGGTGAGACGGAAACGCGGGGTCAGATGGTGGAAACGTTGGGTGAGACGTTGGAAACACGGGGTGAGACGGTGGAAACGTTGGGTCAGATGGTGGAAACATGGGGTCAGATGGTGGAAACGTGGGGCAAGACGGTGGAAACGTGGGGTGAGACGGTGGAAATGCGAGGTGAGATGGTGGAAACATGGGGTGTGACGGTGGAAACGCGGGGTAAAACTGTGGAAATGCGGGGTGAGACGGTGGAAACGTGCCAAAAGATCTTCGAAATTTGAAACTGTAATTTTTATTTCAAGAAATGAATCAAATTAATGGAGAAAAAATCTAACAAAAAACACATTAAGCAGAGTTTAATACTCTAAAATGCTTCTAACCCAAGAAAAAAAAGCATGGATGCACTGTCAGAAATTTTCCTGTAAAAAAACGGTAAAGAGCTGGCAGCTTGGTTGCCATTATTTGACTGTAAAATTAACAGCTTTTTCCTGTCACATAAATTTACAGTTTTGCACTGTAAATACAAAAACAAATGTGAACTGTGAAAAAACAGTAAAGAGCTGGCAGTCAGGTTGCCATTATGTTCCTGTAAAATTTACATATTTACTTAATTTACAATTTTGCACCGCAAATGAAAAATACAGTGGAGATTGGTATTTAAAATTACTTTCACTGTGTTTTACGATTAAACAACAATTTACTTTGTATTATTTATATAGATTTCAATATGCCATGCAATATGCTCTGCAAAATCTCTGAACCTGGCTACAGCCACCGGAGGCAATTATAAAATCAACCAATACTCATTTTTCAATCCTGTGCTTAAAATGTAAGACAAAAATCAGCTTATTCTTACACTTGACTTTTATTTGAGAGTAAAAATGACATGTAAAAACTTTACATGTTAAATTAAAAATTGTTAAACTGCACTTTAGGTTGATTTGAAGGTAAACATGACTGACATGTTAAAACTTCACATGCTGAACAAATTGCATGTTAAAAACAGCATTACGAACATATTACACTTATTAACAGTATTATGGACATAAAAAGTACTTAAATGTGGAAGTCCAAGAACATCAACAGGAGAGTTATGGCTCAAGCAAAGACACCAGGTTTCTCAATCCAGCCGGTGCCAAGTGTGTTTCTGAGAGAGGGAGAGAGAGAGAGAGACAGACAGACAGAGAGAGAGAGACAGAGACAGAGATCAGCTCCAAAATAACTTCTCGTCACAACTTCTCGCACACAAAATTAACATTTCAGCCCCTCATTCCCCCTATCCTAATAAAAAAAAATCTTGCAAGTCATGACCTATGAAACCAGAAAACTCCAAATTTAAACTTTCAAATAGTTCATATAGTTTCAGAGACAGAACACAAGAACACCTAAAGAAGGACAGAACACATACAAGTTGTAAAATAGAGAAGTCATTTGTGAAACAGTGACTGAGAGAATAGAAAATATCAGAGAGAGAGAAATAAAAGAGGGGCTCAGACAGGGAGAGAGATGAAGGATGAAAGTGGGAACAATGAGAGGGAAAGAGAACTGGAAGCCTGAGACAAACTGGTGTCTTGACAAAACATTAATGGGATTGAGAAACTAATCTCACCTTCATCTCAAATGAAGTCCCTCTCAAAATCCAGTAGTCTTCAGCAGAGTGGACACATGCAGGCTGACTGCTGAGCTCTTTCTGGTGGTCACTTCCAGTCTTGCTGCCTCTCTCGTGGTTGATTCCAATGAGGCGTCTGAAAAATAACAAGTTTCTTTAGTGTGTAAAATCAATTTAATAATCTCAATCTGATAAACAACACAATTAAAGGCAGAAAATCTATGGATGTAGGACTGAAAATGCAAGGTTCTACTTAAAGTATTTTACCTCTGGAGGAGCTCACGGTGCATGCTGCCTCTTCTTGGGACTGATGATTGAAGTTGTAGATTGTGGAAAACAATGCAGCAAGCCCCTCAAGAACAGGGTTGAATCCCCTCAGACAGGATGTGCCCCTCAAGGCGGACCGTCCAGCGCTGAATACCTGCCAGGTCACCTGAAACTTAGAAATTAATCCATCATGAATGTTCTGCCTACCTGTGTCTCAATCTTAAAGCGATGATAGTAGAGTAACATGGAGAGATGTGAAGTTTTTTTTCTTGTTACAAAGTAGTTTTTGTGCATCTTGTTGGATCTGTAGCAGAGAGAACAGTTGTTGTTTTTTGATGTTCATACAATCATGGTACAGTTGGAGGAGCCTTTGATGACAGTCCAGTCCTGCCTTGAGTCACAGTCAGCAATAAAAAGTTTAATTCGCCAATTTAGAAAGCAATATTGTCTTGGGATGGAACCGTCAATAGAAAATGTTGTTGCTTGCATATGCAGTGGTGTAAACACACCAAGTAGTATCAGACGAGGAGTTTCAGGTGTGTTGATGGTCCTCTCAGCGTCAGCTGCAGTGCAGATCCCTGGGACATGGAGAGTGATGTTATGATATGTATGGTGCAGCCTGAACTGTCATAAAGATTGGGGAGAACATTTCATTTGTGGTGTGAAAAGAAAAAAAAATCCCCTATCACTGAGATGCAGATCAGAAGGGGACTAGTCTGATCACTGGTAAAATGTTTACACTCAAACGTCCATAAAGTTTCATTAATTCACTGACAAAATGCAGGTGTCAACAGACGTTAACTTTATAGACATTAAAATGTGCTCCTTGCGTTGTTTGACTATCATCTATGAAAATGTAGCTCGCTGCAAACCAAAATCAATGTGCATCTGATATAATCATCAGTGCCAACAAAACTAATCAAAACTAATCAAATCAAACAACACTATAACATGTAATATGAATCAATCAAGTAAAGTTGTTGTACTCACCAAACAAGATGGAGATGGATCCAAAACGGCAGCAAACGAGTTTCACATGTGCAGCTCAGTCAATCCTCTTCCCAGAATGCCAAAAATATTGCATGGTACCGTTATGATACATTTTAACGGTAAATTGCTGTATAATAGGAATACATTAAAGTCCTGTTAAAAAAAACAGCAAATGAGCTGTAATTTCACTGACTGTCTGTCATGTTAATAGTAAAACACTGTTTATGAGAAAAACAGCATAATACTGCTGAAATTCTGCCGTAAATTTACAGAAATTATTTACAGTGTGTATATGGACTTGGACTGGGCCCCGCAGAACCACAAACCCAGGACCCCCCTGGTGAGAACCACCACAAACCCCGGACTCCCCTGGAGAGAACCACCACAAACCCCGGACTCCCCTGGAGAGAACCACCACAAACCCAGGACCCCTGGAGAGAACCACCACAAACCCAGGACTCCCCTGGAGAGAACCACCACAAACCCAGGACCCCCGGAGAACAGAGAACCCAGAGAACAGAGAAACAAAACAGAATACAGTGATTAAAATACCAAAAGAAAAAGCAATAGAGAAACTATTAAAAGAGAAAATTAAAAAATGTGGAGAAAAAAAGGAATATACCAACAGTCATTGAAAATTTCCACAAACGAAGAACCACCAAAAAGAGAAATGTAAGCAGCTCCACAAATAACGGCACAAAATCCTGAATATCCGTCACACAGCGTTCATCAGTTAAAGAAGAATCAAATCATTCCACAGTTTAGAGGCTCCAGACCTGCAGACGACGACAGCCAGTCCTGAACGCTGGAGGCTGAGCTGAGTGAAGGAGTTACTGTCGGGGAGACACCACTACGAGCCAGGCAGCTCCGGCAGAGAACCTGCAGCCATGCTGCGGACACAAATGATTGCAACGGCGTGCGCCGGTGATCAGCAGAGCAGGCAGGGAATTGTGCTCACGCTCTCAGCAGTGCAGGCCTTTCAGTGAACACATTCAACACAACATGCAGAATCACACTGCAGCATGCCGCTGAGCAAGGCACCACTGCTGTGTGGAATGAGGAAGTCAGGACAGGTGCGGGCCAGCAGGTAAACACTGCCCTGTCAAGGCCCCGCCCACCAATCACTGTCAGCTGTGTGGGACGACAGCAGGAGGACAGAGCAGAAGAAACCTTGAGTCTGCATCTCAGCCCGGTTCCTGAAGAACAGCCTGGATCCCCTCTGGTAGAACCAGCAGTCAGGGTCCCCTCTGGTAGAACCAGCAGTCAGGATCCCCTCTGGTAGAACCAGCAGTCAGGATCCCCTCTGGTAGAACCATCAGTCAGGATCCCCTCTGGTAGAACCAGCAGCCAGGATCCCCTCTGGTAGAACCAGCAGTCCTCTGGTAGAACCAGCAGTCAGGATCCCCTCTGGTAGAACCAGCAGTCAGGATCCCCTCTGGTAGAACCAGCAGCCAGGATCCCCTCTGGTAGAACCAGCAGTCCTCTGGTAGAACCATCAGTCAGGATCCCCTCTGGTAGAACCAGTAGTCAGGATCCCCTCTGGTAGAACTATCAGTCAGGATCCCCTCTGGTAGAACCATCAGTCAGGATCCCCTCTGGTAGAACCATCAGTCAGGATCCCCTCTGGTAGAACCAGCAGTCCTCTGGTAGAACCAGCAGTCAGGATCCCCTCTGGTAGAACCATCAGTCAGGATCCCCTCTGGTAGAACCATCAGTCAGGATCCCCTCTGGTAGAACCAGCAGTCAGGATCCCCTCTGGTAGAACCAGCAGTCAGGATCCCCTCTGGTAGAACCAGCAGTCAGGATCCCCTCTGGTAGAACCAGCAGTCCTCTGGTAGAACCAGCAGTCAGGATCCCCTCTGGTAGAACCAGCAGCCAGGATCCCCTCTGGTAGAACCAGCAGCCAGGATCCCCTCTGGTAGAACCAGCAGTCAGGATCCCCTCTGGTAGAACCAGCAGTCAGGATCTCCTCTGGTAGAACCAGCAGTCAGGAGCTCAGAAGAGGCTGAATCGTCTTGAGCAGGAACCACGGCGCCTGTGAACGACTCCTTTAGGAGGAAGTGAAGAAGAGGAGCTCAGGTCTTCCTGCAGGAACACATCCAGCTGAGCAGGGAGAACGTCACACCTGCCTCCTAAAGCAGGGTGGAACCTGCTGGAGAACCCTGAATGTTCTATACTCTTCTAACTGTTGGGATGTTTAGACTCTTTCTGTTTGAAATCAAGAGTTTTTCAACATATCCACAGTGGATTACTTCCTGTCCATTAGTTACTAGCTGAGGCTCAGGAGCTGACTGATAAGAAGTGATGAAGAGGAGTGATGCTGATGTTGCTGTAGTTTGTCTCAAAGTGAGCCCATGTTGAACCTGCTCCCTGTTGTTCTCGACATTGCTGCTCGTCCACATTGTGATTTGTTCCATTTAGAACGCTGCTAGTCTGGATTAGGTAATCTGGCATAAAGGTGAAACAGATTACCTGATCCTGGACAGAAAAGCAAGGGGATTTCCAAATCCAGATCGTTTTGATCCAGATCAGATTTTTTTGAAAACTGACCCCAGGCTGTACAAATCAACATGTGATGGTTCCCCAAGAACTCTGACCACCAGTCACATCTCTGTTTCAGGAGAGTTTACGACTTCCTGGCCAGAGTTCTGACTACAGGCATGCGCTTCGTCCTCAACCAGCAGGTGAGCCTCTCTCTCTCTCTCTCTCTCTCTCTCTCTCTCTCTCTCTCTCTCTCTCTCTCTCTCTCTCTCTCTCTCTCTCTCTCTGGAGGTGGAGGTTGAGAGCGTGGCGGGATTTTCAACCTGTTTTTCGGGTGTTTTTCCTGCTGTTGTTCCTCTGCTGATCAGGTCAGCGTCTTTTACTGTTTCCTGCTGTCCGGCTGAGAACTGACTCACCAGTAAAGGTGTTGTTGGGGGTTCGGGGAGGAATGGCGGCGGCCGCCGAGCCGCCGGCTCCGTCGGGCCGCCAGAACAGGTGTGGGTGGAGGAGGTTCTGCAGGGGAGCTCTGAGAACCTGCTGCTGCCTCCAGGAGGATCAGAGGAGTGGAGACGCCCTGGTGTTCCAGCTCAGCGAGGGCAGGTGTCCCCGCTGTCCGTCCCCTCCACCCGGACCACCGTGTCCCGCTGTCCGTCCCCTCCACCCGGACCACCGTGTCCCGCTGTCCGTCCCCTCCACCCGGACCACCGTGTCCCGGTGTCCGTCCCCTCCACCCGGACCACCGTGTCCCGGTGTCCGTCCCCTCCACCCGGACCACCGTGTCCCGCTGTCCGTCCCCTCCACCCGGACCACCGTGTCCCGCTGTCCGTCCCCTCCACCCGGACCACCGTGTCCCGGTGTCCGTCCCCTCCATCTGGACCACCGTGTCCCGGTGTCCGTCCCCTCCATCTGGACCACCGTGTCCCGCTGTCCGTCCCCTCCACCCGGACCACCGTGTCCCGGTGTCCGTCCCCTCCATCTGGACCACCGTGTCCCGGTGTCCGTCCCCTCCATCTGGACCACCGTGTCCCGGTGTCCGTCCCCTCCATCCGGACCACCGTGTCCCGGTGTCCGTCCCCTCCATCCGGACCACCGTGTCCCGGTGTCTGTCCCCTCCATCCGGACCACCGTGTCCCGGTGTCCGTCCCCTCCATCCGGACCACCGTGTCCCGGTGTCCGTCCCCTCCATCTGGACCACCGTGTCCCGGTGTCTGTCCCCTCCATCCGGACCACCGTGTCCCGGTGTCCGTCCCCTCCATCTGGACCACCGTGTCCCGCTGTCCGTCCCCTCCACCTGGACCACCGTGTCCCGGTGTCCGTCCCCTCCATCCGGACCACCGTGTCCCGCTGTCCGTCCCCTCCACCTGGACCACCGTGTCCCGCTGTCCGTCCCCTCCATCCGGACCACCGTGTCCCGCTGTCCGTCCCCTCCACCCAGACCACCGTGTCCCGGTGTCCGTCCCCTCCACCTGGACCACCGTGTCCCGGTGTCCGTCCCCTCCACCTGGACCACCGTGTCCCGGTGTCCGTCCCCTCCATCTGGACCACCGTGTCCCGGTGTCCGTCCCCTCCATCCGGACCACCGTGTCCCGGTGTCTGTCCCCTCCATCTGGACCACCGTGTCCCGGTGTCTGTCCCCTCCATCTGGACCACCGTGTCCCGGTGTCCGTCCCCTCCATCTGGACCACCGTGTCCCGGTGTCCGTCCCCTCCATCCGGACCACTGTGTCCCGGTGTCTGTCCCCTCCATCCGGACCACCGTGTCCCGGTGTCCGTCCCCTCCATCCGGACCACCGTGTCCCGGTGTCTGTCCCCTCCATCCGGACCACCGTGTCCCGGTGTCCGTCCCCTCCATCTGGACCACCGTGTCCCGGTGTCCGTCCCCTCCACTTGGACCACCGTGTCCCGGTGTCTGTCCCCTCCATCCGGACCACCGTGTCCCGGTGTCCGTCCCCTCCATCCGGACCACCGTGTCCCGGTGTCCGTCCCCTCCATCCGGACCACCGTGTCCCGGTGTCCGTCCCCTCCATCCGGACCACCGTGTCCCGCTGTCCGTCCCCTCCACCCGGACCACCGTGTCCTCAGTGCCGCCGTTCATCAGGGATGAGCAGCTGGAGCACGAGGAGCTCCGGAGGTTGGGTAAACGACTGGAAGTCTCTGAACGTGTGACGATGTTCCTTCATCAAATTAGACGCCATAGAGTCTCCTTATTCCGGTTAGCGTTTGATGCTTCGCCCCCTTTAGAACTGTGTGTTTCTTCAAGTGTTGTTGCTCTTTATTTCGTTTCGCTCTGTTCAGCGCCTGGTGCTGCTTCTGGCAGCTGGAAGGCGCTTTAGAAATCAAATTCGATTGATTGATTGATATTCATATCCTCACTGCCGCCTCACAGCAGCTCCCGACTGATCCGACGACGGCAGAGCCCCGAGCCGCGGAACCGTTACGGGGCAACCGTGAGAAGTGGCGTTGTCCCTGAGCGGCTCCGCGGTGCACAGCGCGGACCCCTGTAGCGCCCAAATCTACGTCACAATGGGGTTCATCGTATTTATCACGAAACTTCAAATCTTTACCGGGGGAACTTTCTTTGACGGTAAACCTATAGCGATAAATTATCGGCTAACCCTACGGCCTGGCCACGTGGCGACGGGACAACCATCTCCACCTGAACGTGGAGGAGACGAAGGAGACTGTTGTGGACTTCAGGAGAGAGCACTCCCAGCATGCTCTTCTAACATCAACGGTGCTGCCGTGGAGAGAGTGAGCAGCACCGAGCTCCTGGGCGTGCACATCTCTGAGGACCCCACATGGAGCCCTGGGGGACCCCACAGGTGACAGCGTGGGGGCCGGACTTAGCGTCCCCCAGGACCAGGTGCTCGGTCCTTTCCGTGAGGTAGAAGTGAAACCAGTGAAGGGCGGAGGTGGAGAGGCCGGCATGGTGCTGGAGGCGGGGCTGGAGGAGAAGGCGGGGCTGGAGGAGGAGGAGGAGGCGGGGCTGGAGGAGGCGGCGCTGGAGGAGGAGGCGGGGGCGGGGCTGGAGGAGAAGGCGGGGATGGAGGAGGCGGGGCAGGAGGAGGAGGTGGGGATGGAGGAGGCGGGGCAGGAGGAGGAGGCGGGGATGGAGAAGGCGGGGCAGGAGGAGGAGGTGGGGATGGAGGAGGCGGGGCAGGAGGAGGAGGTGGGGATGGAGGAGGCGGGGCAGGAGGAGGAGGCGGGGATGGAGGAGGCGGGGCAGGAGGAGGAGGCGGGGCTAGAGGAGAAGGCGGGGCTGGAGGAGGAGGCGGGGGCGGGGCTGGAGGAGGCGGCACTGGAGGAGGAGGCGGGGGCGGGGCTGGAGGAGGAGGCGGGGCTGGAGGAGAAGGCGGGGCAGGACGAAGAGGCGGGGCTGGAGGAGGAGGAGGAGGCGGGGCTGGAGGAGGCGGGGCTGGAGGAGGAGGCGGGGATGGAGGAGGCGGGACTGGAGGAGTAGGCGGGGCAGGAGGAGGAGGCGGGGCAGGAGGAGAAGGCGGGGATGGAGGAGGCGGGGCTGGAGGAGGCGGCGGGGCAGGAGGAGGAGGCGGGGATGGAGGAGGCGGGGCTGGGGCAAGTGGTGGTTGATGGATCCGACACAGCAGGGAGGTGGAGGAGGATGAGGAGGGATGTGGAACCGGAGTCAGAGGCCATGAGGAGGTCATAGGTCACCCTGATTAGAGCTGGTTCAGAGCTGGGGGAGGGGCGGAAACCAGATTTGAATTTTTCGTATAGACTGTTGGTTTTGAGATGGTTGTGCAGCTGATGTGAGACTCTTTCAAGGATTCTGGAAAGGAATGGAAGGTTTGAGAAGGACGGTAACTCGAGAGGGTTCAGGGTCCAGAGTGGGTTGCTCCAATGTAACATCTTGAAGCCCTCTGAGGCAACTGTTGTTGTGATACTGGGCTATACAAAAATAAATTGATTGAATTGATTGAGGAGATGGAATCTTGATTGTTTTTGCCTGATGGTCAGAGATACCAATGTCGTAGATATGAAGGTCAGTTAATGGAATTGAGTCAGTGAGTACCAAGTCCAGAATGGCCCTTATTGTGTGTAGGTTGATCAGTGAGTTGTTGTAAGTTGAGACAGTCCAGTACTTGTGTAAATTCTGAAGCTTGTTGGAATGTGGGTGAGTCCATGTGTATGTTAAAATCTCCAGTGACCAGAATATTTCTATAGGAGGTGCAGAGTGAAATGAGAAAGTTGTGTATGTCCGAGATGAAGGACGAGTGTGATTTAGGAGGGCGGAGATGAGGGCGATTGTGGCAGAAAGGGTGTTTACAGTTAATAATAATAATAATAACTTGTGGTGTTCGCTAGGGCTGAACGATATGGGCAAAATTTCATATCTCCATATCCATGCGAGATATCTCGATATCGATACGATATATTACAATGGATTCAGTGAAAGTTAAGCATTTTTCAGAAAAATAAAAACATCATAATACAAAAGGATGTAAAAAAAATCCAGTTTTATTTATGAGAACTCACTGCCACTACCACCAAACTCGTTTGTGCCGATTCTGCAACCGCCCTCTGCCATCAGCTGTCAACCAGTAAAAGGAGGTTTGTGGTTGGCTGGCCTTACCTGTGTATGGGCAAGCTTACATGCAGGGCAAGCAGGGGAAATCTTGATATCGTTGATTTTGAGAAACTAATGTCCTGAATGTTCATATCTCGATATCGATATGATAAAGATATATCGTTCAGCCCTAGTGGTCGCACAAGGAGGAGACGGACGAGAGAGTTGAGCTAAGTGCGTTTATTGGCAGCACACGGGTGGCAGCAGCCATTCCAGGAAGCCACCCTCTGACAGATCATTCCTGCCCTTTTAACCTCACCCACAGTGAACCACACCTCCTCAGGTGACTAAACCCCGCCCCTTCTAATATGAGGAAACACCCTCTCCCAGCAGACACCACACAGCTCCCCCCGCCCGAACATTCAGAAGGGACCAAGCGCCCTAAGGGAGAATGAAACTACTCCAACAAAAACATCAGTCTAAGTCTCTTAAGGGAGGCCTAATCACACGGCCATACCGACTGCGCGCCTCCACCATGGCAGGAGCAGGACCCGACGGCGGGGGGCCGGAGGGGGCCGGGGGGCCGGAGCTCCCATGGCAGCAGTCGGCTTGGGGGGACATCCGCGTCTCGGGGGCTGCGCCACCTCCATCGGCTCCTCCGGCAGAACATGCGCAGGCTTCCGGCTATCCACCGAAACCCAGACCGGCCTACCACCCATGTCCAATGCAAACGTCTTGGGCCCTGCCTCCAGAACACGGAACGGGCCATCATAAGGAGGCTGCAACGGGGCCCGGTGGGCGTCATGGCGAGCAAACACATACCTAGCCGCCATCAAAGTCCTGGGAACATAGGAGCGGGGAGGAAGTGGTGAGCAGGAACCGGGGCCAAATGCTGACCCGGCTTTACACAACTGGGCCACTGGGGGGCCGCCAACAACCGAGGCGCTGAAGGATCCGGGAGGAATTCACCAGGGACCCACAGTGGCTGACCCAGGACCAGCTCAGCAGACGATGCCTGCAGATCCTCCTTCGCGGCTGAACGCAGGCCCAGCATGACCCATGGCAGGCGGTCCACCCAGATGCAGTCCGTGAGGGCAGCATGGAGGGCAGCCTTCATAGAGCGGTGGAAGCGCTCGCACAGCCCATTAGCCGGGGGGTTGAATGCCGCGGTGCGGTGGAGCATCACCCCGAGGCTCCTCGCTACTGCAGTCCAGAGCTCGGAGGTGAACTGAGGACCTCTGTCCAGCGGCGTGCCAAAATGGGCCACCCAGGTGGAAATGAAGGCCCGTGCCACCTCTGCCGCCGTCGTGGAAGCCAGCGGAACCACCTCCGGCCATCTGGTGGTCCGGTCCACCATCGTCAGGAGGTGAGTAAAGCCCTGAGAGGGGGGGCAGCGGACCCACCAGGTCCAGGTGGACGTAGTCAAATCTCCTATCCGGCACAGAGAACGGCTCCAGCGGGGCCCTGGTGTGGTGGTGAACCTTGGAAAGCTGACATGCCACGCAGGAAGCTGCCCATCTTCTGACGTCCTTCCTGAGGCCTGGCCAGACAAACTTTGCCCCCACCAGCTTCACTGATGCCCTCACCCCAGGATGTGACAGTGCGTGGATGGCATCAAACACCTGCCGACGCCAGCCGGCAGGCACCATAGAGCGGGGCTGACCTGTGGAGACATCACAGAGGAGCGAAACGTTGCAGCCCTGAAACGCCACATCCTGCAGCGTCAGCCCGGTAGCAGCCATCCTGTACTCCTGGACCTCCGCATCAGTCTGCTGGTCGGCGGCCATTGCAGCGTAATCCACCCCCAGCTGCACAGAGTTCACGTGGGCCCGAGAGAGGCAGTCAGCAACGGCGTTGCTCTTACCAGCAACATGCCGAATGTCCATGGTGAACTCTGAGATGGCCGAGAGGTGGCGCTGCTGCCTGGCAGACCATGGCTCCGTGGTCTTGGCCATGGCAAAGGTGAGGGGCTTGTGGTCCACAAAAGCGGTGAACCGCTGCCCCTCCAGAAGGAACCGAAAATGGCGTGTGGCGAGGACAAGAGCCAACAGCTCCCGGTCAGATGAGCTATATTTCCTCTCGCTGTCTAACAGATGCCTGAAGAAAAATGCCAGTGGCTGCCAGGCTCCACCCACCCACTGCTCACAGACCGCACCCACTGCATGATCCGAGGCATCAGTGGTGAGCGCGACCGGTGCTGTCGGGGAGGGATGCGCCAGCATGGCGGCGTTGGAGAGCGCGGCCTTGGCCCTCTCAAATACCAGGATTCTCTCGGGTGTCCAGTCCATGTCGTCCGTGGCCGTTGCACCCCTCAGAGCCTCATACAGGGGGCGCATCAGGTGAGCTGCGTGTACGATAAAGCCGTTGTAGAAGTTCACCATGCCCAGGAACTCCTGCAGGGACTTGATGGTGCAAAAAAAGTGTGATCGCCTCCACTTTAGCGGGTAATGGAACCTCCCTGTGCGAGGAAACATGATGACCGAGGAACTCGACCTCTGAGAGTCCGAACCGGCATTTGGCCGGATTAATGATCAATCCGTGCTCTGTAAGCCTCCTGAAGAGCTGTCGCAAGTGTAACAGGTGCTCCTCGCCCGAGGCGCTGGCCACCAGGATGTCCTCCAGGTACACAAACAGGAACGGTAACCCCCTTAACACAGAGTCCATCAGCCGCTGGAAAGTCTGCACTGCACCTTTAAGTCCAAATGGCATCCGCAGGAACTCAAAAAGCCCAAACGGGGTGATCACCACAGTCTTTGGTACGTCCTGGGGGTGGACCGGGACCTGGTGGTAGCCCCTCACTAAATCCACCTTGGAAAAGATAACTATCCCCACCAGGTGGACCGAGAAATCCTGGATTTGTGGAACTGGGTACCGATCGTGCTTGGTGATGTTATTCAGTTGCCAAAAATCACCACACGGCCTCCAGCTGCCATCCGATTTTGGGACCATTTGCAGGGGTGAGGCCCACGGGCTGTCAGAGCACCGCACAATCCCCAGACGCTCCATAGTGGTGAACTCCTCCCAGGCAATCCCCAGTTTAGCCGCATCCAGCTGGCGAGGGCGCGCATAAACCAGCGGCCCAACCGTGGGGATGCAACGTTCCACTCCGTTTGACGAGGGAGGCAGAGAAGGTGGGGACTGTGAGATCTGGGAACTCGGCCTGGAGCTGCTGGTACACATCCCCGGTGGGCAGACGACTAGTCAGAGACAGCAATCCCCCCCTCCCCAAGGAGCACGAATAGGAGAAGAAGGAGAGCGTGTCCACCAAGCGGCGGTTTGTAATGTCCACTAATAATCCATGTGCACATAGGAAATCAGCCCCGAGGATCGGAACAGCTACATCAGCCATCACAAAGTCCCAGCCGAACTGCCGACCGTCAAAACACACGGTCACATACCTGGTGCCGAATGTGTGGATAGCAGTCCCGTTCACGGCATCCAGCTGCGGACCGTGTTCACCGCTGGCTCTATCAGTGCTGGAAGCTGGTAGAATGCTCTGCTGTGCGCCAGTGTCCACTAGAAAACGCCTGTCTTTAACAAACAGCAGCTTGTTGGTATCCTCAGCGCTCACAGCTGCCACCAAGCGCTGAGGCAGCCGTTTCCCTGCACCGGGAATGCACACGGTGGCGTGCAGCGCTTCACCCGGGACCCGAAACGCCGGTGGAAAAAACACAGCGCGCCGTCATCCGTACGCTGCTGCCTCGCTGCACTGACTGCAGCATGTATGTCCCCCTCCGGCTGGTGTCGCGGCTCCGGCGGGCAGGTCGCATGGACTCCGAGCGGTCATGATGCGATCCAGATCCTGTCGCCCTCTCCGCCAGACCCCGGTAGTCCGTAGTCTGCACCAGCGACGAGGCAGCCAAGGCCGTGCGCACCGGAGGCAGCAGCTGGCGCAGGAACAGCTGTGTAAAGAGGGAGGAGGCATCCCCGGATCCCAGCAGCGCCAGCATGATCTCCATCAGCTCTGTGTGCGTGCTGTCCCCCAAGCCGTGAAGGGACAGCAGCTGCTCTGCACGCTCCGCGTCCGGCAGCTGAAACAGCCGGAGGAGCTGCGTCTTCAGGGCGGCGTACCTGTCCTGCGCCGGCGGGTCGCACAGGAAACCCATGACACGGCGAGTGGTCGCTGAATCCAGAGCTGCCACCACACAGTAATACCGTGTCTCGTCCGCCGTGATGCCTCTCTGCCGAAACTGCGCCTCGACGTGCTGGAACCACGGCTCCGGATCCTTCTGCCAAAAGTCTGGCAGCTTGATCGCTGCGGCATAAACAGCGGCAGCACCCTGCGCTCCGACGCCGTTGCTTGACTGCACAGACATGTCCAGCGTCGGGGTCACCAATGTGGCGGTCGCACAAGGAGGAGACGGACGAGAGAGTTGGTGCGTTTATTGGCAGCACACGGGTGGCAGCAGCCATTCCAGGAAGCAACACACTGACAGATCATTCCTGCCCTTTTAACCTCACCAACAGTGAACCACACCTCCTCAGGTGACTAAACCTCACCCCTTCTAATGTGAGGCAACACCCTCTCCCAGTGGACACCACAACATTTTATTTGTACAGCGCTTCACAACACAGCAAAATAAATAAAAAAACAACAGCATAATCGACAGCAGTAAAAAACATTAAACATTAAAAGCAATTCTGAACAGGTGGGTTTTAAGTTCTTTCTTGAAGGTGGGGGGGTCGGAGCAGTCACGGAGAGGTGGGGGCAGTGAGTTCCAGAGGGTGGGGGCGGCGATGGAGGAGGCTCTGTCTCCCCAGGTTGGGAGCCTGGTCCTACACGACAGGGACTGACTCCACTATTACGAGGGCCTGCGAACAAGCTCCGTCCGGACCGGGAGGACACTCCTGTCGGTCCTGCCCGTGGACTGGCTTCGGTTCTACTGCTGGGATCCGTGGTTCTTGTGCTGGACCGTCCAATGGACTGTACTCAACATTGTCCTAGGCTTTACTTCTTATTGTCTCATGCTAGCTGTTGCCAAAGTTGTCCATCCCTGGGAGAGGGATCCCTCCATACTGTGGTTCTCCCCAAGATTTCTTCTTTTCCCACTGGGTTTTTGGAGTTTTTTCTTGCCGGATGTGAGGGTCTAAGGCGGTGGTTGCTTCGTTCTGTCTCGTTACTGTAAATATTGACATATTAACATTATGCTTATTCACTGTTTTTACTTTACCGACCAATGTAACATCTTGAAGCCCTCTGAGGCAGCTGTCTGTTGTGATACTGGGCTATACAAAAATAAATTGATTGATTGAGGGACAGCAGGGTGGAGGAGATGGAGTGTGAGGGTGGAGCAGGTCTGTGAGGGGTGGAGGGCTAGATGACGGAGAGCTCTGAAGGTGATCAGGAGGAGTTTGAAGTGGAGCGCTGGGGGACGGGGAGCTGGTGGAGCTGGTGGAGCTGGTGGAGCTGGTGGAGCTGGTGGAGCTGGTGGAGCTGGTGGAGGACCGGGGGGATGTGTTGACGGAGCGGGTGTGGGTGAGGAGGCGGGCAGCGGAGTTTTGAATGTACTGTAGTTTATTGAGGGTTTTGGATGGTGTACCGTAGAGAACGCTGCTGCAGTAGTGGATTCTGGAAGTGATGAAAGCCTGGATTAAAGTTTCAGCAGCAGAGAAGGAGAGTGATGGGCAGAGTCCAGCTCTGTTTTTGAGGTGGAAGAATGCAGTCCGGGTTCTGTGTTTGATGTGGGGCTGGAATGACAGAGCGGGTCCAGGAGAACACCGAGGTTGCGGATCAGCGGGGATGGAGAGAGCGTGGAGTTATCAAAGTTCAAGGTGAACTGTTGTGCGGATTTGGTGATGTTGTGAGGACCGATGATGATGATGACGTCTGTTTTGTCACTGTTTACTTTAAGAAAGTTGTGATTCGTCCATGTTTTGATGTCTGTGAGGCACTGAGTGAGGGGGGGGATGTTGGGGTGTATGGATGTGGTGGAGATGTAGAGTTGTATGTCGTCAGCGTAGCAATGGAAGCGCAGACCGTGACGACGGACGATGTTGCCGAGGGGGAGGATGAAGATGATGAAGAGGAGAGGACCAAGCACCGAACCTTGGGGAACGCCCTGTGGCGGGGGGCTGCGGAGGAGGAGCAGTGGTCGATGAGGACGGACTGGTGACGATGGGAGAGGTATGACTGGAACCAGGACGGAGCAGCGCCGGTGATGAGGGTGGATTTGAGGCGAGACAGGAGGACGGAGTGGCTGATGGTGTGGAAGGCTGCAGTGAGGTCCAGGAGGATGAGGACGCTGAGATGGGTGGAGTCAGAGGAGAGGAGGAGATCATTGGTGGTTTTTAATAGAGCTGGTTCAGTGCTGTGTTTTGGACGGAAGCCGGACTGGAAGGGTTCATGTGGACTGTTGGAGCTGAGGAGGGTTTGGAGTTCTGAAGAAATGACTCGTTCGAGGACTTTGGACAGAAAGGGAAGGTTGGAAATGGGCCGGAAGTTTGCAGGGGTGTCGGGTCGAGACCAGGTTTTTTGAGGATGGGGGTGATGGCAGCCAGCTGGAGAGACTGTGGGACAGATCCGGATGAGAGGAGGAGTTTATGATTTGAGTGATGAGTGGAGGGATTATGGGAAGACAGGTTTGAGTGAGGAGGGAGTGGGGTCCAGGGAGCATGTTGTAGTTTTAATGCCAGATAAAGTTTGTGTTAACTGAGCAGAGGAAATGGTGAGAAGTGAGAGAATTGTGGACAGGAAGCGGGGGGGGGGGGGGGGGGGGGGAGTCAGGTGGAGCAGTGGGGGCGGCAGAGAGGTCAATGGAACTGTAAATGGTGTCAATTTTGGACTGAAAGAAAGACGGAAAACTATTGCATGTGTCGATGGTGAATGAGGATGAAGTGTTATTACTGGGCTTGAGAAGTGTGTTTATGGTGGTGAAGAGAGCCTCGGGGTTCCTGGAGCCGGAGTGGATGAGGCTGGAGTAGCTACAGGACCGAGCAGAGCTGAGAGCATCTTGTACTGCTGAATGGATTCTGTGTATATTTGTAAATGTACAGTAAGACAGATTTTCTGCACAGTCTCTCAAGCTGGCGCTTGCGAGATTTCATCTGATGGAGCTCGGGGGTGTACCAGGGGGCTGTGAGGGTGATGGAGCTCAGGGGTGTACCAGGGGTCTGTGTGGGTGATGGAGCTCGGGGGTGTACCAGGGGTCTGTGTGGGTGATGGAGCTCGGGGGTGTACCAGGGGTCTGTGAGGGTGATGGAGCTCGGGGGTGTACCAGGGGGCTGTGAGGGTGATGGAGCTCGGGGGTGTACCAGGGGGCTGTGAGGGTGATGGAGCTCGGGGGTGTACCAGGGGGCTGTGAGGGTGATGGAGCTCGGGGGTGTACCAGGGGGCTGTGTGGGTGATGGAGCTCGGGGGTGTACCAGGGGGCTGTGAGGGTGATGGAGCTCGGGGGTGTACCAGGGGGCTGTGAGGGTGATGGAGCTCGGGGGTGTACCAGGGGGCTGTGAGGGTGATGGAGCTCGGGGGTGTACCAGGGGGCTGTGAGGGTGATGGAGCTCGGGGGTGTACCAGGGGGCTGTGAGGGTGATGGAGCTGGGGGGTGTACCAGGGGGGTGTACCAGGGGGCTGTGTGGGTGATGGAGCTGGGGGGTGTACCAGGGGGGTGTACCAGGGGGCTGTGTGGGTGAGAGAGACTCTTTGTGTTGGCGGGGGCGAGTTCATGGAGGCAGGAGGAGAGAGTGTTGTTGTAATGAGAGACCAGATCAGAGGGCTGTCGGACGGGGTGGAGGGGAGGGGGTCAGTTTGGTGGTGAGGAGGGCTGACAGTGCAGGTGGATTGATGGATTGGAGGTTTCTGAAGGTTATTTCAGGTTTTGTTTTGGGGGCTGTGAGGGGAATGTGTCTGCTGAGTGTGATGGCGAAGTGGTCCGATGTGTCGAGGTCGTGGCTGGAGAGGTGGTCTACAGTGGGACCAGTGGAGCAGACGAGATGGAGAACATGGCCGTGATTGTGTGTGGGAAGATTTACATATTGAGTGATATTGAAGCAGGTGAGAAGGTCCAGGAGTTCAGCAGCAGGTTTGGAGTTGGATTGTCAATGTGAAAACTGAAGTCACTGAGCAGAAGGATGGATGAGGAGACGGAACTTAACTGGGTCAGAAAGTCTGAGTTCTGACAGGAAGGAGGTGTTGGGCTTTGGGGGACGGTGGATGACAGCAGTGAAGTGGAGAGGGACCGGACAGTCTGAAGGCAGGGTGTCCAAGGGGTGGGTGTTTGAGAGGGATATGGGAGTTAATTTAATGTCCTTATTGAAAATTACTGCAGTGCCGCCACCCTGTCCATCTGAACGGGGGTTTTCAATGTAGGTGAATCCAGGAGGTGTGGTCTGATTAATGCAAACTAGTCCATGGGTTTGTGGCAGGTTTCAGTCAAACAGGGAAAATCCAGTTTATTGTCGGTGACGTATTCATTTAGAATGGAGTGAGCAGGTGTTGAGGAGGGAGAGACTGAGGTGAGTGCTGGCTGTGTGCTGTGGGTCCCGGGGAGAGGGCGGAGACTGGTCCGACTCACGTGAGGATTGTTGTGACGACGTAATGCGGAAGCGGCTGAGACCAGATGGAGGGGATGGCGTTTTCAGAGGCGATGTGGTGGGAGAATGAGCGCCCAGATCCCCGATGAGGAGGACGGGAGCTGGGAGGAGTCCGAGGTGCTGGAGAGAGGCGGCGCAGGCCGGACGGAGCACTGCAGCGGCGGCATGCTCCGAGCGGCAGGTGCTAGCAGGGAGCTAGCATTAGCTTCAGACCGGCGGAGCTGGATACTGGCGGGATGAGGCTGATGATTACATCCAGGGAGGCAGAGAGAGCGGACAGGAGTCCACAGGATGTAAGTCATCACCCAGCAGGGAGTCCTGGAAGGCCGAAGCCTGGGGTCCAGTCTGAGGACGGGCTGTCTGCATGGAGGTGTGTCTCACTGTGGGGCTGTGGGACCAGCAGGGCCCTCGTCCTGTACGGACCGGACGCACCGGGATCTGGCTGCTGCGCGGACGTCTGCGGATCGGTCCGCGCGGACCCTGGCGGACAGGAATTCATGACGATTTTTACGTCACACAGACCAACGCACAACGCGCACCCACGCGGATATGTGAAGCATGGACGGTCCAGTGGGACAGAGGCCAGATTGACGTGACAGTGAGGGACACCACTCCGGGTGATAGAAGACAGGACAGACACCGTCAGATGGAATAGCTGTGTGGGACAGCCACTGGACAGGAGCTGGCGCGGGACAGGAACCGGCAGGACAGGAGCAGAAGCGGTAAGCCAGTTGTTGGAAGTGATTTGTCCTGATGATCGTGATAAATTCCTTATCCAGGTTTCTTTGGCATCAAAACGAGGCAGATAGAGCGTGACCAGGAACCAGGGTAGAGATGACAGTGTCAGAGCTTAAAGGAGCGGCGGCCAATGCGCCCAGCGTCTGCCATCTTGTCAAGTAGCTAATCCCCAAAAGAGCTGGCAGCAGGGCCCGGAACAGGGCATAGGTCAGTACTGCTGTGGTACTTTACAGCAAGACCCCCACCATGGCCAGTTGTTCGGCCCTTATCCAAATATCGTTTAACACAGAATAATAATAATAATAATAATAATGGTAATAATAATGATAATACATTTTATTTATAAGGCACTTTCCATTTCAAACAGAAATCTCAAAGTGCCACATACAGATAAATCAATAATAAAAACATGACACAGTCAGCACAGCATAATAATAAAAAAACAAAAGTATTAATGAGTAACAAATCTGAAAATTTAAATGGCTGACTTAAGAGTGTGGGCTTTTTTTAAAAAGAAAAGTCTTTAGGCCTTTCTTGAACAATTCCACACTCTGTGGGGCCCTCAAGGTCTCTGGCAGCTCATTCCAGAGCCGAGGGGCGACCACCTGGACTGCTCTGTCCCCATGGTGCAGAGTTTGGTTCTGGGCTGGTGCAGGCGGCAGGTGGAGGTGGTGATCGAAGGCTTGGTGGGGCGGTGTGTGGGGTGAGGAGTTCTCTGAGGTAGGCAGGGGCAGTTCTGTGCTCACATTGGTAGGTGAGGAGGCAGAGTTTGAAGTGTATTCTGTATTGAATTGGCAGCCAGTGAAGAGACTGGAGAGCAGGAGTGATGTGGTCTTATCTGCCTCATCAGGACCCGGGCAGCACAGTTCTATATGTGCTGGAGCTTTTGGAGATTCTGGCCAGGGATCCCGACGAGGAGGCGTTACAGTAGTAGTAGCCCAGGCTGTTGCCATGTCTCACAGAGACGCATTAAGCCTGTCCCTTTTTCGATGATGTGGTCGTGGATGAGTCCAGCTTTGTTCGTGACTGCACGTTTAGTTGTTCAAGAGTGATGTGTTTGTTGAAGTCCGGTTTGTTTATTGGGCGCAGAACACTGTAATCCACCCCAGGGTTTCTGATGCACCGACTCACTGCCTAATCAGACCTCAGAGTGCTCCGGGACGCGCTGCAGACCACAGAGACGGTATGGAGCTCTTGCTGCTGCAATTCAGGAATGAAAACCGGCGGTGGATGTAACGAGGCCTGCGCGGTAGATCCAGGAGCGGTGACTGCGATGGCGCGCCGTCCTGTTGCACCCACATCCTCGCCGAGATGTCTGCAGGCATGTTGAGGGAGCTAGCACCGGTGCTAGTTGTTGTTAGCCAGGTGTCCGGTGCGCTGCGCCCGAAGATGGATAAACCGGCCAGAAAGAAGATCCACAGCTTCCATAGGGATGACAGTCCACGAGTTTACATCCATTTGACTGTGAATGTGACCCGGTTCCTGTGGAGGAACTGCAGAATTTAGCATGGGCGGGGCGCCTGGACTGAAAAGGTCTGGTGGAAATCAGTGTTCCCTCTAAGCTGCGCGCTGGCGCAATTGCGCAGTGCTCCCACATTCTCAGCGCACAAGAAAATCTATGCAGCGCTTAAAACAAAATTCACCATAAACGTGTTGTAACCTGCCGCAATCCACGAACCACCAGACGTCTCCAGATCGTTCCAAACGGCTTTTTATTGCACTTCTACAAAACAGATTACAGTCACAGCAGCCCCAATCCAAGTCGTTCCTGACATAGTTGGCCCCAAGCCAACTCGGCCCCGACTCCTGACCAACTCGGTCCCAACTGAAAAAAAATTACCGGTAAATTTGTCGGGTGCGCCGCTGTGATCGAACCAGGAGGAACAAACACAAGCCTGTCACGTACCTGTCAATCAAAAAAGGGAAGGGGCGGGGCTAAAATAGTGCAACAACCAATGAAAACAAGCTTTGTTGTCACGTGAGTCTGCTGGAGGGTGAGCAGACGTCATATATGTAGACGCCCCATTCACGCTGCTGTGCTGCATAGAAGTGACCATAAATCGATCAGTTTTCAACTTCTGATGGAGTTTATTATAAGCATCACACATGGAGGACACACAGACATAAACAGAATGAAATGAAGTCATAAACTCTTCAGACAGAGATTTTTATTGAGAGAATTGGTTTAAGGATGTATATTGTACTTGATTGCTGTTGATATTATGGTTGTATGATTCTGATCAGCATTATTGTGATATTGTACTGTTACATCGATAAGAGCTCTAAGTACAACATTGGAGAAGTGAGAATGCCAGATGTGAAAAATAACGTAAAATTTAAATCTAAAACAATTGGAGTCCAACAATCACAAGGAACAGCACACGTCATTGTGCAAAATGTGTATGTTTCCACAAAACATAGCAAAATGTTACGTCTGAAAGGTGTATGTACATGTATCATTTCTTCTAGAACAGGACTCTAACCCAGGCCACAACTGGCCCTGACCTAGGCCAAAGCAGGACTCTCACATATAACATAGCTACTACACAACTCATGAACAAGAGTTTTGTCTTTTACACTTTAAGTGGGCCAAATCACTTTAAAAGTAAACTAATGAAAATTGCTGCTGGAATTTGATTCTTTTAATAAACCATGCAGCTTGTAATGATCCAAGGCTTTGAACAAGTGTGATACTGGTGTGTGGCCACAGCGTTCACACCTGATGTTGCTCACAGTGGTCCTCAGTGTGCTCAGGGAGCTTGTGTGTGTGCCCGGACACATGAAAAATTAGAGGGAACATTGGTGGAAACCCAGCAAAGCCCCGATCGCCCCACTGTTTACACCTGGACCGAGGGACCACCAAGAGGTGCTGATCAGGGCTCTGCTGGGCTGGTGAGGGGTCAGGAGGTGCAAGGTCATGGATGGAGCAGAAGACAAACAGAAGGATTTTGAACTGAATTCTGAACTGAACCGGGAGCCGGTGTAGAGAGAACAGTACGGGGGAGATATGGTCGTGTTTGCATGTGTTGGTGAGGAGGCGGGCGACTTTGACTTTGATTTTGACTTTTTGACTGTGACTCCATTAGGGCCGAACTGTGATCCAGCTCTGGAGTGAGATTGGAGCTTTGGTTTCCCCCGCTGTCTGTCAGCCCTGTGGGGGGCGGATGGCGGGTTGAGGACGGCCTGCTACTGTCCTTCAGAGGGACAAATCTGGACAGGTTTAAAGAGACAACCAAGAAAGACCTGTACTGAACCTGTGTGAAGGTCCTGAACCTCCGGACTCTGTCTGGGGTCAGGGAGTCCTGGTGGTCTGGGTTCTTTGGTCCAGCTGGCGGACCCTGTCCAGCAGGCAGCAGACCTCCAGTGGAGGGGGGGCATGAGGCACTGAGCACACATGGAGTCCGGGGTGGGGGAGGAGTACTGGTTCTGCCACCAACTTGGAACACTGCAGCACCTGGTCAGAGGGTTCTCGGTTGCCTCCTCTCTTTACCGTCTTAAAATCCTGGTTTCTTGCCCTCGGGGGAACGTTCACCTTCCCAGTGTTCATTTGGCCCCAGATATTCAGCAGGAAACAGGCGTCGCTCTGCCTGCTGAACTTCCTCTCTGCCTCGGCCAGGCTGGCCGTGTGGTCGACCCGAAGAACCAGGCCCAGGTCCGGCAGCACAGACCTGGTTTCTGTTTTGAAAGGCCCCATCCAGATTCTGATCCGGTCCAGGCTGAAAGTGGAGTTTGCGTTCTTCCACCTGATGGACGATGTGCGGGTCTTCAGTGGACTGTGGGCCGTGAGGACGTTCTGTGTCAGGTGGGAGGAGATGGACAGCTGGGCGGACAGCTGGGCGGACAACTGGACGGACACCTGGGCGGACACCTGGGCGGACAGCTGGGAGGAGCTGCCCCCCAAACCACAGCCGGTCCAAACCCCAGGCCCGCGGGGAAAACAACAGGCCTCCCCGCCCCCCCGCCAGAAGGAATCCGGAAACGGGGGCACAGAAGACCCCATTGCCCCCCCCGGCTCGTGAGTGTTGATGGAGTATATGTTGTTTGCGATTAAAATTGAGGGGCAGTAACCACACCGTGCTGCGAGTGAGGCGAAACAAGCAGTCCCATCTACCATCTACCTGAACAGCCCCCCCCCGACGTGTGTGTTTGTATGTATTTGGTCATGTTAGATGACTAAGTGCAGTTAAGACTGAGAGGCGAGCCACTGAAGGGTGCAGCGATTGGGTCCACTTAGATGGCCCCTTCCACCCTCCACCACACCCAACCTGATAATCCCGCCTTCCAAAGCCCTACGTGTGTGTGCATAAGAGCGGGGGTAGAGGGGGGTTCGGGGATGCCGCAGCACCCCCGTCTCCCAGGAGCCCCCCGATGAAGGACAGGGCAAGGAGCGCCACCCCCCCCAGGACCAGGGCGGACAGCGACCACAGCCAGAGAGCCACCGACCCAAGAAGCACACACCCATCATGTAGGAGTCTTTAAACCATGGAGGAGTCTTTAAACCATGGAGGAGTCTTTAAACCATGGAGGGACTCTGAGACCGACTCTGTGTGATTGGATTTAACAACTTGTGAACATGAGAGTGGTTTTGGAAACGTAAAAGAATATTGAAATGTGAATAGAGTGTTTTTTAAAATCCCAACAATCTCTCTCTCTCTGTCTCTCTCTGACGCTGACTCGTTTCTCTGTCTCTCTCTCTGACTCATCTCTCTGTCTCACAGGGTTTCCCCCAGAAAACTTGCTAAGCCTGGTGGTTGGACTGCTAGAGAAGCCCACCCGTGTTTATGGGAAAAAAAAAAAGTTAAAAGTTGACAGAAATTTTGAAATTATGACTACTTTGTGTTATTGTCAGCATTTATTAACATCACTTAAATTCAGAGTCTTACAGAAAGCCACAATCTTAAAACAAAGTTTTAACAAACAAACAAAAAAAAAAAAAATTAAAATAAATATAAAATGTTTTCACCTAAGTTAAATCCTAGTGAATCTTAAAACAAGCCTTTGATGTTCACATTTAAAGGTAAAATAAAGTAACAAAAATAAAAAAGTGCAAACATGATCAAGGTGTGAAAACAGGGCACTCAGAGGCTGGAGAGGTCTCTGCTGGACTGTGACCTCGTCTACTTTTTGAATGAAAAACTAAAGAAAACTTGCTGAAAAATTATTAGATTGCTTACAGTTATTAATATTCTTATGTTCTTTAAGTATTTGTTGTTTATATGGCGTTCACAGCAGTGTAGAAGTCCAGCAGTACCTCCTTCAGTCCAGCAGAGGGCGCATTGTTACTGTTAGATGTACAGTGCAGTGTGAAGCATGTAGAAGAAGAATGTGTATAAATGGAAAGAAGCATGTTGTTTGTTCTGCTTCATTAAACAGAAGCACCGCAGTTCCACCGTTTGGACAGTGAATCATTTTGAGGACAGAACACCAACCATTTTGGATTACATCCGCTAGTTTGATGTTTACCATCGCAACTCACAGAAGGCTGCTCTGACGACGTGCTAACATCCATGCTAACTCGCACCGGCTCTGCCTCATAAACGAGCCGCAGCTCTCTGATAAAACTACATGTCACCTCTGATTTGCTATGTGTTCACGTATCGACCATAAGGTGTCGCCATTGCAACCATATTACCAGATACCATTAAAAGCTTTAGAGACCGTCATTGGTATTGCTGTTTTGGTGCATAAAAAAAAAAAAAAAAAACACTTTTACAATTAACCAGCGACACTTAGCCTGGCGGGGAAAGGGGGGGGGGGGGGGGGGGGGGGGGGGCAAGAAAAGCCTGGTGGCCCGCCAGGCCTATAAAGCACTGAGGGAAACCCTGTCTCTGTCTCTGTCTCTCTCTGACTTGTCTCTCTGTCTCTCTGACTCGTCTCTCTGTCTTTCTGACTCGTCTCTCTGTCTCTCTCTCTGACTCATCTCTCTGTCTCTCTGTCTCTCTCTGTCTCTTTGTCTCTCTGAGTCGTCTCTCTGTCTCTCTGACTCGTCTCTCTGTCTGTCTCTCTGACTCGTCTCTCTGTCTGTCTCTCTGACTCGTCTCTCTGTCTGTCTCTCTGGCTCGTCTCTGTCTCTCTGTCTCTTTGTCTCTCTGACTCGTCTCTCTGTCTCTCTGACTCGTCTGTCTCTCTGACTCGTCTCTGTCTCTTTGTCTCTCTGACTTGTCTCTGTCTCTCTGAGTCATCTCTCTGTATCTCTGACTCGTCTCTCTGTCTGTCTCTCTGACTCGTCTCTGTCTCTCTGTCTCTTTGTCTCTCTGACTCGTCTCTCTGGACAGTTAGGCCTTTTTCTGGGGGAAGGCCCATTTTCATTTTGGGGGACAGAAATCCCAAAGTCCTCCACCAGGTGGCAGGGCGCCGGGTAGCCCCTTTCAGAAGCGGGGACCTTTGGGGCTCCGCCCCTGGCCACTCCCCCTTCACTTTGGAGGACTTTGCTTCATTTTGGGGGAAGATGAGCCAAATAGACTCGGGACTCCGCACCGGGTGCTCTCGCTCCGCTTTGGGGGACTTATGCTTCATATTGGGGCACTATCCATTCATTTCAATGCCGATCGACCCGAGACGCCAAAGGGGGTACTCATCTTCAGTCTGGGGTACTTATTCTTCATATTGGGGCGCTTTGTTTCATTTTGGGGTAAGATCCCCCAAATCGACCCGGTATGCCCAAAGGGGTACTTTTCTTCACTTTGGGGGACTTATTCTTCATATTGGGGCACTTTGTTTCATTTTGGGGCAAGATGCCCCGAATCGACCCGGGAAACCAAAAGGGGTACTCTTCTTCACTTTGGGGCACTTCCCCTCCCAATTGGGGCACTTTGGACGTGTGCTTTGTCAAAGCGCCCCGAAAACTGTCGGGGTGACCCGTGGGGGGCGGGGGGTTCCACATGGGGCACTTCAGTTCACTTTGGGGGACTTTGTCCCCAAACCTTTCCGGAAGCCTCCCGACCGGGCCGGGGGGTGGGGGCCTTTTGGGCCATGCCCCCTTGCCTTTTGGGGTGCTTTTTTCCAATTTCTGGCACTTTGGACGGGATCCGCGGGAGAGTGCCCCGAAGCGAATCAGGGCATACGAGGTGTCGTGGGAAGCTACCGTGCAGGGTGCTTACTTTGATTTGAGGACTTTTTCCCCGAACCTTCTTCTTTAACAGTCACAACACACCTTCTTATTAGCTCTCAGTCAACACATCTTGCAGCTCAGAATGTTGATTTTGTACATTTGAGTCCCCCAGACATGTTGCTTCATTTCCGGCTACTTTTCCGATTGACAAAGTGCCCCATATATACCTGCTTCAGTTTGGAGTACTTTTTAAACTAAGAAAGTAACCCAAATTTATCTCCAGCTTTTGGCTGACAGTCAAAGATTAGACTGCATAAACAACTACCTTTCCTGTTGCAAAAGACAAGTTTATTTTCTTTTAGGGGTGAAAGCAGTAGCGCGGTGGTGCACTGACTAATGCATTGTTTGTCATTTTATCAGCGCTTGAAAGACCACTTTATATGTACACTGTCGCTTAATGTATTCCAAGGCAGCAGGTTTTTAATTCCCCCCTTATTAGAGGCGGTATAATATACTGTATATAAACTCTTAAATTGGATAGGTGCATTGACTGTCTGCACTAAATGTCACTTTTGCATCACTGGATACCATGAAGCAGTCTCCTATCAGTTGGATGTCAGTCCTGTGGCCTCAGACAAAAGCCTGGCATTGATGAGGTACTCTGCCAGACTGATGCTGGCAGGTGAGCCCATTACGGTAACCTGGTGGTCAGTCGATCCATCCACTGGAATTGCAATCTTGATCTGGACAACCTAAATCTACCACCTTCAGTTTAGGGTACTTTTTATGAGGTGTTCATTTTACCCCAGGGGTACGAAATTCTTCAGTTTGGGGCACTTTTTGAATGGAGAAAGTAACCCAAAATGAAAACTTCCCTTCGAAGTAGGGAGAGAGGTCTTCAAGACTTCAATTTGGGGCACTTTTCAAAATTGGAAAAGTAGCCCAAAATGAAACCTTCATTTCAGGGCAGGCAGGAGCTGGGCAATGGCTTCATAATTTTACCTCGTCGGAGTCCCAGGGGCACGGAATTCTTCAGTTTGGGGCACTTTTTGAATGGAGGGAGTAACCAAAAAGGAAATCTTCCCTTCAAGGTTGGGAGAGGGTTCTTCATTTTGGGCTACTTATCAAAGTAGCCCAAAATGAAGCCTCACTGTAAGGGAAGCTCAAAAGTGTTGACTTCATTTTGGGCTACTTTTCCAATGCAGAAAGTAGCCTAAAATGAAGACTTCATTTTGGGGGACTTTCTCAATTTACAAAGTAGCCCAAATTTACCTCCACATAGTTCCCTGCCGCGACAAGAAACCTCTTCATTTTGGGGTACTTTTCATGCTTAAAAAGTCCCCCATTTTCACTTCAGTTTGGGGTACTTTCTGATGTTTGCAAAGTAGCCCAAAATGAAATCAGCCTACTCTTCATTCTGGGGCCTTGAGTGGGGGATGGGCAGTCTAGTCAGTCTTCCCTGAGGTCAAAGCAAGATCTAAAAGTCCTGCGAAGTCGCTCGTTCCGTGCGAATCCTCGCAGAGGGGTCTCACGCCATCCCGCGTTCCCGATCTGGGGTCTCTAGGGTGACGGGGGGGCTCCGGGGGGCCCGAAAAGAGGTGTTTTTCAAAAAGTATCCCAAATTGACTTGGAGCAGTTAAAAGTGCCCCTATTTGAATCTGAAAAAGGAGGGAACGCCAATTATCTTTAATATTTCAGCAACACTTTGAGCAAGACGGTTGAAATTTAAGTATGCGCATCGTGTCGCTGCGTGCGACAAAGTGTGCCAGGGGTCATACACCTGCGACCTTCCCAAGTGCGAAAGGTCAACCCCTACGGGCCGAAAGGTCAAGCCGCGACTCTGTTTTTGCACACGGATCGCAAAAGGCTTTGAGCGAGAAGGTCGAAAACGGAGTCTGCACATCGCGATCCCGCGCTCGACCAGTGTGCCGGGTCTCGGACTGGTGCGACCTTCCCAAGTGGTCAAGGTCACCACCTCTGACTTTTGGGGGACTCTTTGAATGGCAAAAGTAACCCAAGTTGAAAAAAAAGAACTGCTCAAAATGGCTTCCTCTTGGAAAGTCGACCCAATTTCCAACTATGTGGCTTCCCGGATTAAGCCGTGCAGGTGGCCGTTGGTCCCGTCTTGATACGCCCTCCCCGAAGCTAGTTAGCTTTCCGGCGCACGTATCGAGACGCAACTTTCAGAGGCTGAATCTACGTCTGAAATGAGGCCCAGAGGCCAACTTTCAAGCGGTTCGGTGCTACTGCGTGCAAACAGCGAGCCGTCGAAGCTCCAGAAAGGCGAGTTTTCAAAGGCCCGCCCACCCACAACTTTAGGTCCGATCGGCACCGAAGCCACGCCTCTGGACTCGGCCCAGGCCCCTCTACCACATATTAAAAGATCGGCCTCCTCGGACCTTTACAAAACCACCTGCTCTATTCCGAGCAACTCTGTCAGAATGGTGTCTGGGGCTATGGGCCTGACAGCCTGCTGAAGCAGTTCAAGCATCCGAGCCGAAAAACCTTCCAAAGGGCGAGCGGAGAATTTTTTTTGATTTCCCGGTAGAGGGGCCCCACGCCATCCTACACTACCAATCTGGGATCTCTAGGGTCACGGGGGGCTTCGCAGGGCCCAAAAAAGGGTCTGTTCCTAAAGTAGCCCAAATTTACCTGGAGCTGTTATAAGTACCCCTATTTGAAATTGAAAACGGCGGGAACACCAATTATCTTTAATAATTCAAAAACGCTTTGAGCGAAAAGGCTGAAATTTTAGTATACGCTTCGTGTCGCAGCAAGCGACAACTGTATGTGTCGTGCGCCTGCGACCGTCCCAAGCGCGAAAGGTTAACCCTAATTGGCTTAGAGGTCAAACTTTCAGTCCCTTTTTTTTCCTACTTCACAAACGGTTCGAGGTAGAAGGTTGAAAACCGAGTGCTGTCACTCGTGTTGTCACGTGCAACCACTGTGCCGGGTGTCGTGTGCCTGCGACTTTCCCAAGTGCGAAAGGTCAACCCTAATTGCCTGAGAGGTCAAGCCGCAACTCTCTTTTGGCTCCTATTTCACAAACGCTTTGAGCGAGAAGGTTGAAAACGGAGTCTGCGCATCTCGACCCCGCGCTCGACCAGTGTGCCGGGTCTCGGACTCGTGCGACCTTCCCTAGTAGTCAAGGTCACCCCCTTGTCAATTCGGGGCACTTTCTGTCAGTTTTTGGATATCCTAAAATGAAGTGTCAATCATTTAGGGGACTCGGGTGGGGGATGGGCAGCCGACTCTTCTCTGAGGGAAAACGGAGGCTGCAGGCTGGCTGTGAGAGCAGTCTCCCATCCCCCGCACCTCAATAAGGGGCACCCCAATTCATATTGGGGTACTTCTCCCAAAAAGCACCCCGAAGGCTACCGTTTGCCCCTGGGAGTGATGTCATGGCCCCGCCCACCTCAATAAGGGGCACCTCAGGTCATTTTGGGAACCTTTGTCCCAAACGCTCCCAAAGTGGCTGGGATTGATGTCCTGGCCCTGCCCACCTCGGTAAGGGGCACCCCAGGTCATTTTGGGACACTTTTGCCCAAAACACCTGGAAAGCCGTCCGTTGACCCTGGGTGCGGTCGTGGTGGCCCCGCCCACTTCAGTAAGGGGAACTTTGTTTCATTTTGGGACACATAGGGACAAGCGGTCCCAAAATGACCTGGGGTCCCCCTTATAGAAGGGGCGGGGCCGTGACGTGACTTCTTGCATTTGAAAAGTGCCCCAAAATTAAGGTCTTCATTTGGGGATACTTTGCCAATGGGAAAAGTAGCCCAAATTTACCTCCTTCACCTCGTGGTCTCCTGCCCCGAGGACCTCTTCAGTTTGGGGTACTTGTGGTGCTTGAAAAGTAGCCTGTTTTGACTTCATTTTGGGTTACTTTTTGAATAGAGAAAGTTGCCTAAAATGAAATCAGCCTCTTGTGCATTCCGGGGCCTCGAGTTATGGTCGACTCGGTCTTCTTGGAGAGGCAAACAGAGCCTGCTGCTGGCTGTCGGAGCAGCCTCCCATCCCCCACATCTCAATAAGGGGCACCCCAGTTCATATTGGGGCACTTTTGCCAAAAAGCACCCCGAAGGCTACCGTTGGCCCCCGGGGGTGATGGGGTGGCCCCGCCCAATTCAATAAGGGGCACCCCAGGTCATTTTGGGGACCTTTGTCCCAAACGCACCCAAAGTAGCTGGGAGCGATGTCCTGGCCCCGGCCACCTCGGTAAGGGGCAACCCGAGTCGTTTTGGGGCACTTTGTCCCAAAGTGTCCCAAAATTACCTGGGGTGCCCCTTATGGAAGGGGGCGGGGCCACGACATCGCTCCTGGTGACCGACGGGACACTTTGGGACAATGTGTCCCAAAATGACCTAGGGTGCCCCTTATTGAAGGGGGCGGGGCCATGGCGTCGCTCCCGGCGACTAACTGGACACTTTGGGACAATGTGTCCCAAAATCACCTGGGGTGCCCCAAACTGAAGGGGGCGTGTCCTGGGGTGGCGACATGCACCTGGGGGCGTGGCCCACCTGTAAATTTGAAGAGAGTTCCCTCTAGAGCCATTCAAAATCATTACAAAAAGTGGCCTCTTATTACCAAAAGTCACCTTAAATCAAGGCTACTTTTGCTTTATTTTGGGGTCTCGGGTAGCCCAAAACGCAAAGTCCCCCAAAATGAGGGGCCCCAATTCCATTGGGTTCACTTCGGCTACTTTGTAACCCAAATTTACCTCTCCCGAATGCCCAAAATGAAGCATTCCCTAAGTCTCTCTGAGTCGTCTCTGTCTGTCTCTCTGACTCGTCTCTGTCTCTCTGACTCGTCTCTGTCTCTCTGACCCGTCTCTGTCTCTCTGTCTCTTTGTCTCTCTGACTCGTCTCTGTCTCTCTGAGTCGTCTCTCTGTCTCTCTGACTCGTCTCTGTCTCTCTGACTTGTCTCTGTCTCTCTGTCTCTCTGACTCGTCTCTGCCTCTCTGACTCGTCTCTCTGTCTCTCTGACTCGTCTCTGCCTCTCTGACTTGTCTCTGTCTCTCTGACTCATCTCTGTCTCTCTGACTCGTCTCTGTCTCTTTGTCTCTCTGACTCGTCTCTGCCTCTCTGACTCGTCTCTCTGTCTCTCTGACTCGTCTCTGTCTCTCTGACTCATCTCTGCCTCTCTGACTTGTCTCTGTCTCTCTGACTCGTCTCTGTCTCTCTGACTCGTCTCTGTCTCTTTGTCTCTCTGACTTGTCTAGCCCCTCTGACTTGTCTGTCTCTCTGACTCGTCTCTGTCTCTCTGACTCGTCTCTGTCTCTTTGTCTCTCTGACTCGTCTCTGTCTCTCTGACTCGTCTCTGCCTCTCTGACTTGTCTCTGTCTCTCTGACTCGTCTCTGTCTCTCTGACTCATCTCTGTCTCTCTGTCTCTCTGACTCGTCTCTGTCTCTCTGTTTCTTTGTCTCCCTGACTAGTCTGTATCTCTCTGTCTCTTTGTCTCTCTGACTCGTCTCTCTGTCTGTCTCTCTGACTCGTCTGTCTCCATGTCTGTCCCAGATCTGTCCAGCGCTGAACCACGCCGCTCTGGTAGATGTGAACTCCATGTTGGACACGATCCCTGTGAGGACGGAAGTGGACGAGTTCATTGGAATTGATTATGCTCTGATTGATGATCCAGTGGTGACGTCTCAGAGCCTGGACATGCACTTCAGGGTAGGATTTGGACCGATTGGGTCCAGTCTGGAGAACACTGCTGGTGACGGTGTATGTTCTTCCTGCAGGGGATGTTCTTCGACCTGGCCCACCAGAACATCACGCAGGTGAACTCGGCGGTGGACCCGGTCATCAGAGAGTACGACCGGATGGTGTACCTGGCTCTGTCCGAGTTCTTCTTCGACAGCGGCATGTTCTCCTACTACACTGCAGGGATCTTCCAGACGGAGATCGTCAACGAGAAGGTTCAGCGCCACCTGTCCACCCTGCACAGCTTGCTCTCTCTCCCTCTCTCTCTCTCTCTCTCTCTGTCTGTCTCTCTCTCTCTGTCTCTGTCTCTCCTCTCTCTCTCCCCTCTCTCTCTGTCTGTCTCTGTCTCTCTCTGTCTCTCTCTCTGTCTCCTCTCTGTCTCTCTCTCTCTGTCTCCTCTCTCTGTCTCTCTCTCTCTCTCTCTCTCTCTCTGTCTCCTCTCTCTGTCTCTCTCTCTCTCTGTCTCTCTCTTTCTTGCACTGCATGCTGGGTGTGTGTGTGGGGTGTGTTGATGGGGGAATGGAGCTGAGTGAGTGATCGGGCACAAGTTTCCACCTTCGTGCTGTCACTCTTGGGGAGAAGGTAAGGGCTTTTGGCTTGGTAGAGGTTGGTGCTGTGGAGTTGGTGCGGTCGGAGCCGGCGGGGCGTGGCGGCTCCCTCCGAGGACGGCGCCCAGCCGCCCTCATTGAAACACGGGGTCAGGGTGGTTGCTGATCCGCGGTTGGCTGTGGAGCAGGTGTTGCTGGGTGTGGGAGAGCGAGTGGGCCATGCCAACATCACATACGGCTCGCGAATGAACAAGGCTGTAGTTGTGTTTTTGCACAAGGTGCGCTTGGTTCATGAGCTCGTGGAAAGCGGGCTGGTTTTGGATAACGAGTTTGTGGCAGTGTCTCCACTGTTTGTTCCATCTGTCAGAGTGACTGTATCTGGCGAACCTCCGTTCGTTTCCAACAACAGTGTCGAGAAAGAGCTGGTGCGCTTTGGTAAATTAGCCAGCGGCCTTAAACCTGTGCGTCTCTGGTGTAAAGACGCCAGACTCCAGCACGTGCAGTCGCTGAGGAGGCAGTGCGTCATGTATATTAACGATCCCAGCGGAGCGCTCCAACTGTCATTTGCGGTTAAACATGAAAACTGACACTACACTCTGTACGTGAGCTCGGGGAGTATGAGGTGTTTTGCGTGTGGTGACATTGGACACAAGCGCTCGTTCTGCCCCCACCGAGAAGCCCGAGTCGGGGAGTCTGAGCGGGAGGCGGGGGGCGAGGGAGCAGCGGAGACTGGAGAGCAGGAGCAGCTTGCCGGCCCCCCCGGGGCCGTGGGGGCTCAGACCAGGACAGAGGCGCCCGAGCCACCGGCTAATGTCAGCAACAGCACAGAGGGGGGGCGTGAGCTGCAGGTGACAGACCAAACACCGGGGGAAGTTCTGACAGTGCCCCGCCCCCAGTGCTCAACGCAGAGCGCGGTCCTGAGGCTGCCGGGGCGGGGGAGGAGCCTGGGGATGGCGTTGCAGAGGAGGGGGCAAAAGGACAGTGAATGTACAGGACTTCTTTCTAGATCTGGATGGTTTTATAAACTCGGTCAAGAAAATAAAGAAACAGGCTGGTATTGAACAGTTGAGCCAAATGAAGAGGTACAGGCTATCCAAGCTGTTAAGTAAAGTTAAAAAGGACAGAGGGGTGAAGAGGACTTCTGACCTGCAGTAATGGGTGGTGCACAGTGGTGCTTTCCTCTTTACGTCTTTGTTTCTTTTACTGTCTTCTGCCTCCCTTCTCTATATTCCAAGGACAGCCTGAGAATAGGAACATTAAACATTAATGGTGGCAGGGATCGCATCAAACAAGCAGCCGTGGCCGACCTTATGAGGCTGAAGTGCATAGATGTGCTACTCCTACAGGAGACACACAGCACTGCAGATAATGGGGCTGCTGGGAGGAGAGCTCACCCGGGGTCAGTCTTTCTGAGCCAGAGCTCGAATGTGAGTGCTGGGACAGCCAGACTCTTTTCCAGCCGAGTCACTTCAAATAATGCGACTCATGTCGAAGTGGAAAAGTGCAGGTTACATGTAGTGCATGGAACAATTAGAGACACACACTTTGTTTTTATTAACATCTACGCACCAAATATACCAACTACCCGTATGCAGCTGTTTCAGACTTTGGATACATATTTGAGGAACCACACCAGTAACTCTGTAGTGCTGTTGGGCGGGGACTGGAACTGTACAACACATCCACAAGACAGAAACTCGGAGGAACCCCACCCACCCCCAGCCTCATTATTGGCTAATATTATTCAGCAGAATGATTTGGTGGACGCATGGAGGCAGTGTCACCCCGCGCTACGTCAGTACACATGGGTTCGTGTCAGTGGGGGGAGGGTGAGTGCAGCACGTTTGGACAGAATATATATAAACCAAACTCACAATAATGGCGTTAAGGGCACCAAAATCCATTCTGTTGCTTTTTCAGACCATCACTTAGTAACGTTAGACTGTGCAGTGCCACCTCGTGAAGCACGCTGTCCTTACTGGTGCCTCAACATAAAACTATTGCAGGATGCTTCCTTTCGCCAGGCTTTTGGACTGTTCTGGGAGCAGTGGAGGTCTAAAAAGGTGGAGTTTGAGAATGTCCTGAAGTGGTGGGAGGTGGGGAAAGCACAAATTAAGGAGTTTGTCCAGCAGTACACTGTACACACCCATCATTCAGGGAGGGAACAGTTGGAGCAGTTAGAAAGGGAGGTGTCTATCCTGGAAGAAGGGGTAATCAGTGGGACAGGAGCCACCACCACATGGCGAAGCAGGAGAGGCGCGTTGAGAGCATTTATGAATGAAAGAGCCAAGGGGGCTCTAGTGACGAGCAGAGTGACCTCTCTGACTGACATAGATGCAGCAACGCGTTACTTCTTCAACTTAGAGAGAAAGCCCAGGACTAGTATGGAGCTCATGCACCTTAAGCGGGGCAACGAGGAAGTAACATCAGACCCCAAGCTTATGAGGGACGAGGCAATAGGCTTCTATACAGAACTGTTTAGCATTGAAAACTGCGATGAGTCCCGTCGGAGGCAGATGTTTGATGGCCTACTGCAACTGGATGCATCGCAGGCAGAGGCTCTTGATGCCCCGTTTCACTTTGAAGAACTGACGGCGGCGGTGCAGCAGCTTAGCAGCAGCTTAGCATTGGCCGGGCCCCGGTGATTGACGGGCTGCCCCCTGAGTTCTATAAGCACTTCTGGGCACAAATTGGGAGGATGTTTACCAGGTTTTCAAAACTTCCCTAGAGTTGGAGAGCTTCCCTCTGCACTGCACAAGAGCTGTTCTAACCCTTTTGAGAAAAAAAGGGGGACTTAAAGGCACTATCCACGATTTTAATTTAACCACGGCGAGAAAAATGCTTTTTACATCATGTACTAGCAAGTCCATGCTACATTTCTGTGCAAAAAAAAATATCACACATTGATCAGCGTGTTCTGGATATCTGCCCCCCAAAGCGCTGCCTGAGGATTTAGCGTGATGCCCTCTCTGCTCCAGTCGCAGCGCAGCAGCAGGGGGGCGGGGGGGAGAGAGGCCATCTTCAGCGCGTGCACAACACCAGTAAACAGACCAGCATGGAAGCCGAAGGAGCAACAAGCTCCTTTCTGCATTGAACATGTAGTGACAGGGTGAAATATGGTTTACCTGAGACGAAGCGGCCATTTATTTTGAACAAAAAAGAGTGGAAGTGGCTTCTGCTGTGTGAGGATTGTGCACGCGTACGGGATGTGCATGTAGCGTCGTGCACGCTGAGTGGGAGCAGAGCGGAGGGGAGGGGGAGGGTTTTCTCAATGTGAGGAACCAGTCAGAGAGCTCGGGGGCGGAGCCAACATTTCAAACTGAAGTCAGGGCTCAAAATTGTGCAGAATCACGGAGAGCTCCTTTAACTCTACTGCAGAACTGGAGGCCGGTGTCCTTGCTTTGCTCAGATTATAAGATTATGGCGAAGGTCTTAGCCAACAGGTTAAAAGATTGTTTAGATTCAGTAATTCATCACACCCAGTCGTACTGCATTCCGGGTCGTACAATTATGGGCAACCTCTTTCTGCTTAGAGACCTCATTGACTTCGCAAGGCTTAAAAGCTTAGACCTAGAGTTGATCTCCATCGATCAGGAGAGGGCCTTCGACCGGGTGGATCACTCCTATCTGTTTAACGTTCTGGCGGCTTTTGGTTTTCCAAAGAGATTTGTGTCCTGCATTAGTCTGCTGTACTCACGAGCAGCAGTATTGTTGGAAGTGGGGGGAGAGTTAAGTTGTCCGATTGAAGTCCAGAGGGGCGTTCGGCAGGGCTGCCCACTGTCTGGCATGTTGTACACTTTGGCCATTGAACCGCTACTCCACCAGCTGAGGAAAGGTCTCAGAGGTTTTACACTGGCGGATGACATCTTCTGTCTGTCTGCCTACGCTGATGACCTGACTGTGTTCATCACGGATCCCGCAGATGTTCAAACTCTGCAGCAACAGCTGGATTATTATGAACACGCCTCCTCTGCCAAAGTCCACTGGTGTGAATGTGAGGGGCTGCTTCTTGGACGGTGGACTCAGCATACAGCGCCCGCACTCCCAGCTGGACCGCAGTGGAGGACTGAGGGAATGAAGTGCCTTGGGGTGTACCTGGGGAGCGAGATCTTGCAGGGCAGGAACTGGGACTGTCTCGGGGAAAAAGTGAGCGCCAGATTGTCTCGGTGGACATGGGTCCAGCCCCAGCTGTCTTACAGGGGGAGGGCTCTGGTGATCAACAACCTGGCTGCCTCCACCTTGTGGCACAGCTTCACTGCTCCACCCTCCACCACGGAGCTGCTGGACATTCAGAGACGGCTGGTGGATTTCTTCTGGGGGGGGATTCCACTGGCTGGGGGCGGCAGTGCTGTACCTCCCTACTGAAGAAGGGGGCCAAGGTCTGGTGGACATCGCTAGTCGGGTGGCAGCCCTTCGTCTACAAACAGTGAGACACTTCCTGTACGGTCAGAATCCGCTGTGGACCGCCTCGGTACTGCTGTGTGGAGTCTGGAGGCTCGGTTTTGATAAACACCTGTTCTTATTAGACCTTCAGAGCATGGACACAACTGGGACCTCTGCCTTCTACCTGTCAGTACTGAGGGGTGGAGGTCGGTCCTGACTGTGTCCAGAGACCAGCTATATGGACGGACGGAGGAGCCACTGTTTCACAACCCACTGGTCAGGAGCAGCCTGCTGGACTCTGCAGCAGTGAGGCGACTTTCTTGGAGTCAAACTTGACCAAACTGGCCGATTTGAGGTCTGGCAGATACTGGAAGAGCGTGGAGCAGCTCAGCCGAGAAACTGGCATCAGATCTCAGCGGGTCCTGGAGAGACTTCTGGAGGAAGTGAAGCGAGGGTCTCATCGAGGTTCAGAGAGCTGCTGGGTCTGGGCTCTGCTGGACCAGCTCCTCCGGGCTTTCCCTCGCTGAACATCCGGCCTGCTGGTGGCGATGGGGAGGCAGCTGGTGGACTCCTGTCCCTCTTTACACCTGTCCTGCCAGAGTTCAGTACTGTCTTGAAAAAAGCCTCTACATTGTCACCATGAAGGTGAGGAACAGAGCCACGCTTGAAGGTCTCCCTGGTCCAGGTGGTCAGGTGTGTTGGTGCCGGGGTCGTCCCCCAGAGGCAGCTGGAAGTCCCTGTATCGCCCCCCATTGAGAAATGCTGTGCGGATCACCAGTGGAGGGCGGGGCATGGGGCGGGGCTACAAACAGACATGTGGAACACTTTGACCTGGGGACAGACACCAACTGTCCCTTCTGCCCTGAGGAAGAGACACTGGAACACCTGTGGACGTCCTGCCCCCGACTCGTCCCCCTGTTCAGACTGCTGGGACGCTGGGTTGGAGGTTTGCGCCTGGTTCTCACCAGAGAGCTGTTCGTTTTCGGCCCAAAGTCTACTGCTGCCCAAAACCATGAAGCAGCCCTCATAAACTTTCCTCTGGGCCAAACGGAGCTGAGCCTCTGGCTGTCAAGGCGGAACCAGACTCGTGGGACAGGATGCACAGACCCAGAACTCCTCCTGAAAGCCTGGTGGGAGCACGGCTCCGAGTGGAGCATGTTTATAGCTCCCTGGTGGGGGCGCTGGAGGACTCTGAGGAGGTGTGGACTGTGGGAGGGGTCTTGGGAGTGATGGAGGAAGGACGCTTCAACATGAACGTTTAGTCACCTGTCTGTGTGTTTTTAGGGTTTCTTAGGCGCCGTGACTTGTGGTCTTTTGTATTGTTGAACATGTCTGAATAGATCTTAATAAATTATGTGGTAAAGTCAAAGGGCGAATCCCAATTCTCTGCTTAATCCTCAATCTTACTCCTCATTCCTCAAAATGCGCGCTCCCGTGAAGCTAAGTGCCGTCCCATTCCTAAACAAGTTGAGGAAAGGAGCGAGACTAAGGGACGTTATCTCCCTTAATTTTGAGATTCTACGAGACCTACCTTGGAGTTAAGGATGACCCAGAATGCTTGTAAAATAGTTTGTTTTGCTGTTATTTTATTCATAAAAAATTGTGTATATTACTTTGGGAGTAATTGTATTAAGTTTCTATCACAGATAATATTTACAAAGGTTATTAGAAAGAAATCAAGAAAATTCATTTGAATGCATTTATTAACAAGGTCACGTCATGCAAAACGTTAAACATTGATTGATTGATTGATTGATTGATTTTATTTGTTTCATTCTTTTTTAAAAGAAAGAAATGAAAAGGAACAGAAAGAAGTGAGACTTATGATGTCTGCCCCTATCAACATAAAATAAATGACAATTTGTCAAGATTTGTTAACATATCACAAAAAAATGCAAAATTCAATACAACCATTTCACTAAATCAAAATACAAATACGACCATTTCACAAATAATTGCAGATCAAATACAACCATTTTCCAAGTGTAAATACAAAAAAAAAAAACCTTAATGAAATATTTTCAAAAGAAACAATCATTCTAAGTTTGACCATTCTTTAAAACAGAGTCGTACCCTCCCAATAACTGTGCTTTTAAACATTTCTTGAAGATGTGAATGGACTGAGACCTCTTCATTTCACTGTCAATTTTATTCCATAAATTGATTCCTTTTGTTGTGATGCATCTTTCTTTCAATTTGGTTCTTGATTCCGGTCGTTTGAAAACTTCAGTTCCTCTTAATCTATATTGACTGTCTCGCCTTGCAAATCTATTCTGTAAATTAAATGGTAATTTTTTCCGGTGAGCTTTATACATTGTTTTAAGAAGGTTGAGTTCTACCAATTCTTTAATTTTTAAGGATTTCAATTTTATAAATATTGGGTTAGTGTGGTCTCTGTAACCACTTCCATTCACCACACGAATGGCTCGTTTCTGTAAAAGGAAGAGTGGTTCAATGTAGGTCTTACAAGCATTTCTAATGCAGGGCACAATACTTAGTTATAAAGGGCGTTGTTATTGATCATTGACCAAAATTATTACTGCTGCCAGCGCCCCCCCCACCACCACCACCGCTACCGCGCTAAATTCTGCAGCGCCTTGACAACGGAGAGGGGGGAAAAAAAACAAAAACAAAAAAAACAGCGCTCCACGTGTGTGCGCTCTCTCTCTCTCCTTCGGACGGTCCAAAGAAGCGTCGCGCTCGCCGCTAGCACCCTCCTGACGGTCCAAAAACTCCCCGCTGCGCGCGCTCCCCCTAGCCAAACTTTTTTCCTGCAGGAAACACTGCACTTCTGGCTTTCTTCTACCCTCTTGCGCAGTGCTGCCCCCTGTGGTCCAAGGACGTAACTGTCTTTAAGGGCTGTCCCATTTCCAAGTGACTTTACATTCCTTAACACTTGTTTTTAGGAGGCACTTAATTTGAGATTGAGGATCAAGGTTGAGGAGTGAGGATTAAGCAGAGAATTGGGATTGGGCCAAAGTCTCTCTCTCCTCTCTCTCTGTCTCTCTCTCTATATATATCTGTCTCTCTCTCTCCTCTCTCTCTCTCCTCTCTCTGTCTCTCTCTCTCTGTGTCTCTCTCTAGCTCCTCTCTCTGTCTCTCTCTCTCTGTCTCTCTCTCTCTGTCTCTCTCTCTTTCACTTTCTCACACACACACACACACACACACACACTCTCTCTCTCTTTTCTTTTCGAGGTGGCGCTGGGAGACCAGCTGCTGGCTGCAGAGACTGTTTAGATTTGCCGCTTTACCTGTTTTTACTTCTATATGGGCTTGTTTGTTTTCTTTCATAGGGAATGACTCACTGTGCAGCCATGTACGTGGGAAACCCACTTTTACTATACTTTTGTTTGTTTTTTCACTTTAATTTTCACTTTTTGGATCCACGTCGGGGGACCCCCCTGGATTCAGCGGCGCCTCCGAGGGGCCCAGGTTCCTCCGGTGAGACGCTCCTCGGGCTGAACTGGCCTGCTTTACTCTACGTGGACAGCCGGAGGAAAAGAAGAGGCTGCAGAGGTGGGCGAAAGAAGAAGAGGACTTCAATTCCCTCTGTTGTTCTGGGGAATGTCCGCCGGATCGGCAGTAAGACCGAGGAGCTGGCGGCGCCGGCCCGGCAGCAGAGGGAGGACCGGGTCTGCAGCATCATGTCCTTCAGAGACGTGGCTGAATGGACTGAAGGCGGACTCTGGGGTTCCTCTGGACAGATTCACGCTGGTGCAGACCGGAGCGCCGTGGAGACCAGGCTGACGTGCACGTGAAGGAAGAGCTGTGCACGTGGGAACTGGAGCTGCATGAGGCCACTGGACTTGCCAAAACAAACCTCACGCGCTCGTCATGTGCACGTACATCGCCCCCAGCGCAGATGCTGCGGCGGCGTGTGAGCAGCTCCACAGCACCGTCAGCCGGATTCAAACCCGCCACCCCGCCCTGCTGGTCAGCCGAGACTTTAATCAAATCAAATCAAATCAAACTTCATTTGTGAAGCACTTTTCATATTTATAAAAACAACGCAAAGTGCTGAACAGTACAAAGTTTAATCCTCACAAGAGCCGGATAGATGTTGGACCGTCCTCATGCAAACCTGCCAGACCTCACAGCTCCGCCCCCCCGGGACGCCCTGATCACAGCCTGGTCTATCTGCTCCCCCAACACACACCTGAGGTGCGAAGGACACCTGTGCAGAAGAAGTCTCTGAAAGAGTGGACTGAGGAGGCCAAGGAGAGGCTGCAGGACTGTTCCAGACCCGGACTGGACCAGGTTCTGGAACTCTTTTGGGGATGATGTCGGCCTCACACACTGCATCACAGACTGCCTGAGCGTGTGTGGAGAGCAGTGTACCTGCAGCTGTGCGTCAGCTGATTGGACTTGCATGGCGTCCAGAGCAGCAGCGGAGTGCTGGTGCTCCCGACCACGGCGCCCGGCTTAAGTTAAATGCTCGTCATGTTCTAAAAACTTTCACTACGAGTGCCTAGGTCTTTCAGTTCCTGATCTGAGTGATCTTATGAACCAAGAGCCTGGAATTTATCTTTGCAAGTCATGCACTCCAAAAACCAAGAAGTTAGCTCGTGAAACACTGCTGAAGTCTAACCCTGCTAACTCTATTTTTGAGTTTGAGCAGGCTACTTAGGAGTTTTACTCCAAAGGAATCCAGTCGACTCCACTGGTCCCATGGATGAGCTGGAAAAAGCCATGGATAGTCGCTTAGCCCCGCTGGAAGCTAAGCTAATGTCCTCGATCCTGGATGCCTCCAGTGCGGTTACGCATAAGGTTACAACCTACACCGCTGTCGTCTCCTCCAATGCACAACCCTCCCGCTCAGGTTTGGCTCAGAATCTGAAGAAACCTCCAGCTTACAGAGCAGATTCAACCAGGGCAGTTTTGGTTTCCAAGCCACTGGAACCGACCAGGTTTCTTCCCTCGAGGATAAAGCAAACCTTCACTGAACTCTGTGCCGATGCGATGCCTCTAATATCATATGCACGTATGCTAACAGTGGAAAACTGCTTATAGAAGCCAGGTCCGCTGAGTCCTGACGATCTCTGCTGGACATATTTACTCCATCGCCTTTTAGAGTAAACTCGTCTGTCGCTGCTATGGATGCCCGTGAATCAACAAACTCTACGGGGAAAAAAGTGGCTTATTGCCCACGGCATTGAGACATCCACTGCCCCTGACAACCTATCAGCGCAGATCAAGATGGAATACCCCTCTGCGTCTGGCTTCTCCTTCACCACCCCCAAAGCCAGCAGCCGGTTCACCAGTGTGAAATTCTGCGTCTCTGACACCTTGGAATATCAGCGGATCCTAACACACGGGTTCTACGCTGCCGTATTGCACTTCTGGGTACTTCCAATGATCAGACGTCCAATTCGATGCTATAACTGTCACTGATTTGGCCACGTCTCCTCTGTGTGTCGCTCAAAGAGTCGCTGCTGCCCCTGTGGGAGGGAGGAGGCGTAAGTGCCCCCTCCTGCTGCCCCTGTGGGAGGGAGGAGGTGTAAGTGCCCCCTCCTGCTGCCCCTGTGGGAGGGAGGAGGCGTAAGTGCCCCCTCCTGCTGCCCCTGTGGGAGCGAGGAGGTGTAAGTGCCCCCTCCTGCTGCCCCTGTGGGAGGGAGGAGGCGTAAGTGCCCCCTCCTGCTGCCCCTGTGGGAGCGAGGAGGCGTAAGTGCCCCCTCCTGCTGCCCCTGTGGGAGGGAGGAGGCGTAAGTGCCCCCTCCTGCTGCCCCTGTGGGAGCGAGGAGGCGTAAGTGCCCCCTCCTGCTGCCCCTGTGGGAGGGAGGAGGCGTAAGTGCCCCCTCCTGCTGCCCCTGTGGGAGCGAGGAGGCGTAAGTGCCCCCTCCTGCTGCCCCTGTGGGAGCGAGGAGGTGTAAGTGCCCCCTCCTGCTGCCCCTGTGGGAGGGAGGAGGCGTAAGTGCCCCCTCCTGCTGCCCCTGTGGGAGCGAAGAGGCGTAAGTGCCCCCTCCTGCTGCCCCTGTGGGAGGGAGGAGGCGTAAGTGCCCCCTCCTGCTGCCCCTGTGGGAGCGAAGAGGCGTAAGTGCCCCCTCCTGCTGCCCCTGTGGGAGCGAAGAGGCGTAAGTGCCCCCTCCTGCTGCCCCTGTGGGAGCGAGGAGGTGTAAGTGCCCCCTCCTGCTGCCCCTGTGGGAGCGAAGAGGCGTAAGTGCCCCCTCCTGCTACAACTGCCACGGCCCGCATGCTGCCCGCATTATGTGGAACTTTTTGAGCGCCTGGAAAAGTCAGCTTATAATGGCTGATTTTTGGCATACTAACAAACGGGGGTTAATGAACAATTTTGATGAGCTTAGAAGTCGCATTCTTCTTCACAACCCACTATTTGTTTTTGTCTCTGAAACTTTACTGTGTCCGTCCCAGACTCTGCCATTACAATCACAGGCTACCAGCTTATTCGAAAAGACCGTGGAAGACACACACGGCGTGACTTTGGTGGTCTTGTTATTTATGCCTCTAATCTTGCTGTTTTCTCACGTCTCACAAACATTGAATCTTCACAATTTGAGACCATATGGTTGTCAATAATAATCAGGGACATTAATCCACTGACTTGTTTGCTCTGTCGTCCACCTGGTGTCGATATGTCAATACTGCACTATTTAGAAAACTGTCTCGACTCTCATGCTGTCTCACTCAACACTGTTTATTTAATACTGGGTGACTTCAACTGCCATAACTCTAAATGGTTTTCTGCTGACACCGATGGTTGCTATGCAAAAACTATGAATGAATTTTGTGATATTTATGCTTTTTCACAGATTGTTAGTTCAGCCACACGTTTTCCAGACGGCATAACTGGGCAGCCGGCTTTATTGGATATTGTTTTGACCTCAAATCCTGATTTATTTTCGACACCAGTCGTTGACCCACCTGTTGGTGCCTCTGACCATGCAGTTGTTACCACATCAATTCACAGCTTGCTAACTGATGCTGACTCACTCCTACGTAAAACTGAAACTGTCAATGAGATCTGTCCTAATTTTTCAGCTGTCTGTGACTGGTCAGTAATAGTGGCTGGTATTGACTGGGACTACTTTTATCAAATAACCATCCCTTCCACAGCATGCACTTATTTGACTGACTGTATCCAGAGTATTATTTCCCAACTTCGTTCCAGCAAAACGTCGCCGACCAGTGAGCAAATACAACTTGCCTTACCAAACATCTGAGTTTATTCACTTGCGCACTTTAAAACATACAGCGTGGAGTCAGTTTAAACAATCAAACTTAGTTTGATCTCACACAATTTCGTCTCGGTCGTGACAGACTCTCCTCTGAAATTAAACAGATTAAATCTGAGAGTTATCGTCATCAAGCTCAGTTAATCGTTGATTCTCCATCTACAAGACAGTACTGGAAATTAGCAAAGCGATTGTATCTCTTTTCATCAGCCCCTGATCGTATTCCAGATTTACAACTTAACGGCATAGTTGCACACAATACAGTCGAAAAAGCAAATCTGCTGAACAATTATTACACAGGCCAAGCAGTTACCAACCGATTATATTGTTCAGAGCCTCAAGCTGACCATGTTCCTTTCCTTACCTATATAAACTTCAACGAAGCCATTGTACAGTCTAAATTAGCTTCACTCGATATCAACAAGGCTCAAGGTCCTGATGCCATTCCTAATATTTTTTTGAAGAAATGCTCTCTCATCCTAGCTCGACCACTGGCACATCTGTTTTCTCTCTCGTCTCGGTCGGGAATTCTACCAAGGGTGTGGAAATCAACTGTTGTTGTCCTCATTTACAAGCGTAAAGGTGACTCCTCGCACCCTGGAAATTACAGACCAATATCTCTTACATCTGGTGTTGCTAAAATAATGGAAGATATTATTAATGAAAATATTTCTGATCACCTGGTAAGAAATAATCTTATTAATCCTTCTCAATTTGGATTCTTGAAAGGCCACTCTGCCAGTAGCCTGTGTCTATCATCACTGGGCCTCAGTACGTGAACAAAACCTCTCGACAGCGGCTGCATTTCTCGACCGCACTAACGGTTTTGGTAGTGTCCCTCACAACGCACTACGATCACTATTGCCTTCGTTTGGCATTCGTGGTAATCTTGATGCGTGGCTCTCTGACTATTTACACGACATAACACAACGGGCTCGCAGTGATGGACAACTCTCTGCACCATTTCACATCACCTCTGGTGTTCCGCAGGGAAGCGTTTTAGCCCCCACATTATTTCTGATCTTTATTAATAATTTGCTTGTGACTGTTGACCGTCTTGCAACTGATCTTTGAGAAATGGGCAGAAAAATTTCTATTTGTCCGCAGCATATGCAGATGACATTTTGTTTTCCATATCCCACGATGACCCAATGACTGCTGCTGCACACCTGAACATTGTTTTAATACATGTCTCACGCTGGGCTGCTTGTTGGGGAATGATGTTTAACTCTTCTAAAACAATAACTTTGTTCATCTCAGTGTCGCCCACAGCTAAGGCCAAAGCGCATTTCCTTCATGAATGCCTTTATACCTTTCTCTAAATCCTGCACATACCTAGGAGTGGTCCTGTCTGATGATCTGAAGTTTGGGGAGCATATTCGTTATATTTGTGTAAGAGTTACTGAGATTAGCAGGTTACTGACATGTTAGCAGGATACTGACAGATTAGCAGCTTACTGATAGGTAAGCAGGTTACTGACAGGTTACTGACAGGTTAGCAGGTTACTGACAGGTCACTGACAGGTTAGCAGGTTACTGACAGATTAGCAGGTTACTGACAGGTAAGCAGGTTACTGACAGGTTACTGACAGGTTAGCAGGTTGCTGACAGATTTACAGGTTACTGACAGATTAGGAGGTTACTGATTGGTTAGCAGGTTACTGACAAATTAGCAGCTTACTGACAGGTTAGCAGGTTACTGACAGGTTAGCAGGTTACTGACAGGTTACTGACAGGTTTGCAGGTTACTGACAGATTAGAAGGTTACTGGCAGGTTAGGAGGTTACTGATTGGTTAGCAGGTTACTGACAGGTTAGCTGGTTACTGACAGATTAGCAGCTTACTAAGAGGTTAGCAAGTTACTGACACATTAGCAGGTTACTGACAGGTTTACAGGTTACTGACAGGTTAGCAGGTTACTGACAGATTAGCAGGTTACTGCCAGGTTAGCAGGTTACTGCCAGGTTAGCAGGTTACTGGCAGGTTTACAGGTTACTGATAGATTAGCAGGTTACTGGCAGGTTTACAGGTTACTGACAGATTAGCAGGTTACTGGCAGGTTAGCAGGTTACTGACAGATTAGCAGGTTACTGGCAGGTTAGCAGGTTACTGACAGATTAGCAGGTTACTGGCAGGTTAGCAGGTTACTGACAGGTTGCTGACAGGTTAGCAGGTTACTGACAGGTTATTGACAGGTTAACAGGTTACTGACAGGTTAGCAGGTTACTGACAGGTTACTGACAGGTTTACAGGTTACTCACAGGTTACTGACAGGTTAGCAGGTTACTCACAGGTTACTGACAGGTTAGCAGGTTGCTGAAAGGTTAGCAGGTTACTGACAGGTTAACAGGTTACTGACAGGTTAGCAGGCTAATAACACTTTAGCTTCACTGTGGGTTCAGGTGTGTTTCATACCTGTAGATGTTTCTTCAGGTTTGATGAGTTCCTGGACGTTGAGAGCTTTTTCACAGCTGGAGGCAGAGTTTATGTTGTACAGAGAAGTTCTGGGCCTCATCTGACTTACATCCAGCCAAAGAATGAGTTTGTCTCCCTGGAGCAGCCGTGACTCCAGCAGCAGGTGATAAAGTCCATGGTCCATGGAAGCACGGGATGTTTCATTCACGGTTAAACATATCAGTAGAGCGGGAGGCTGCTCCGAGACAGCGGTCGATGCGGTGTCTTTCATTTATATATCTACGGTGTCTATTGTTTATAGATCTGCGATGCGGCGGTTGGTGCTGCAAAGTGTGGTAAAGTGTCACAATGTCTGTTTACGGCATGGATGTCTGTTGTTGCTGGTATATTCTGTCTGATTTTCAAAAGTAAACCCGCCCAGTAATCCTTGTTTTTCAGACATACCTGTAACGAGATTAGTTTTTTTTGTGTGTACTGTAACTGATTACAGTTATAATTTTTTGTATCCTGATTATGTAACGCTGTTACATGTAATCCGTTACTCCCCAACCCTGGCCATCAAGTTGCAGAAGAAGTGCCAACCACCCCCCCATTTTGTTTTTCTTCTCAGCATGGTCACTTTAACCCCCCCGAGAAATTCAACCACACTTTGGAGTCCATTCACTCTGCTGTGTCCATTAAAAACACTCTGCTAAACAAAACAAAAAACCCAACAAAAACAAAAAAAACAAATTGCTACAACTTGCACTGTTACTTGTTCTTTATTGCACCTTTCATTACTTTCTGCCCCCCTGTGAGTTCTGTGAGCCTCTTGCACCGGGACATTTCTCCACTGTTCCACTGTGAGATTAATGAAGTCTTCTATTCTCTCTCTCTCTCTCTCTCTCTCTCTCTCTCTCTCTCTCTCACACACACACACACACACACGCAGGGATGGGTATCTTTGGGATTTTAATGAATCCGATTCCGGTTCTGCTTATCGATTCTGGTTCCTAACAATTCCTTATTTCGATTCCAAAATAGCAACAAAAAAACAAAAACAAAAAACAAACAAACAAAAAGACGGTCAGTAGTTTAACTAAAGTAACTTTATTCCTTTACATTTTAGGAAAATTGTAATGAAAAAAAAATCCTGTCTGAGCAGCATAAGTGCCAGAGTACTAACGTAGATGGCATTCACTGTAAGACAGCAAATAAACATTGAGAAATAAAGTGCATTCAGTAAATAACAGCTGCTTGCTATTAGTGGATACCCCTGAGAAATAAATTGTGAAATACAAACTACAGTGCATCCTGTGTTGCACGGCACACACAAGTCAAGTCATGTCTGAGCAGCAATGAGGTTAACAGCTGAGCTGCCTAAAATAAAAGTAAAACATTCATGACAAATTAAAAAAAGTGCATCTGTAGTGCACATTCTGCACATATATCATATCCAAGCAGCACTGAGGGTAAAATGCATCTTCAAGTCTATTTAGTGCATTCTAGCTGTTCACAAAAATCAAAAAATCATTAAAAAAAAAAAAAAAAACTCACAAAAGTTTGTGTCAAAGTGTCCGAGTAAACAGTTCTTGTTAAGAAAAATCTGCATATCAGCCTTTTCTGGTAGTATGCGTGATCTGTCTGTGCAGATGGTGTCTCCGGCTGTGGAGAAAAGCCTCTCGCTGGGGTTGAGGATGCCTGAAACACAAATACAAAAAGGCCACCTCTGACAGAGAAGGGTACGTGGCTCTGTTGTTCCACCACCAGGCGGCAGGGTCATCAGACATCAGCAGTGGTGGGATCTCTTGGTACATCTTCAGCTCGGTCTCAGTTTGGTGCCGGATGGATGTGGTTCTGCTCGTCAGGATTTCAATTTTCAGGTTGTGTTCATGAGCAAAAAGCTCCTCCAGTGGAGACTTTGCAGCCCTCTTGTGGGGAGGTGGCTCATTCTCCTCTCCGTCGCTCTGCTCTCCTTCTTTTTCTTTATTCTCTCTTTCATCCTTCCCCTCTGACAGCATCACATCATCTTCTTCACCATGCTGCTCTGTTGGCTGCTCAGACTGCCATCATCTTCTCCTTGACCCGCCCCATACAGTGCTGTCCTCCACAGTGTGTTTGAAACGTGGGTCTACTGCAGTGGCCCCTTCAAGAAAACGTCTGATGTCGTCACATTGGTACCGCTTCGACATGTTTCCCCAGACAGCCTGCTGAGGGTGGATGCAAAAACTGTGTCTTCTTCTTTCACAGTGAAATGCATCTCACGTTTCTTCAGAATTGGCAGGATCTGACTGCATGTAGGACTTGTTTCGGATGAAACACAGAGTGTGGATGTGTACAACACTTTCATCAGATGTATGAACTCTTCTGCCTTTCTGAAGTCTTCATCTGTCAGTCGAACAAGCCGGTCCCTCTCCAGCGGCTTTTTCAGGTCATGGTAGGCTGCCTGAATTACAGGAAATTGCTCGAGGAATCTTTCCTTCATCATGGAGAGGGAGTTCCAGCGCGTCCTAACATCAAGGATCAGGGCATGCTGAGGCAGATCTACAGTATAACACAAACAGAAAACCACAGGAAATAGGATTTATTATTATTCTGCAAGAATCAATTAGGTAGGTTAATTGATCACCCTAAATTGCCCTTAGGTATGAATGTGTGAGTGAATGGTTGTTTGTCTATATATGTCAGCCCTGCGACAGACTGGCGAACTGTCCAGGGTGTACCCTGCCTTCGCCCACAGCAGCTGGGATCGGCTCCAGCCACCCGCGACCCCGAAAGGGATGAAGCGGCAGAAAATGAATGAAAGAATCAATTAGCTGTTCTGTAAGACAAACTCAGGGATGCTTACTGAGGATTTGTTGTTTCTCTTGGAATACAATCTTTGCCATGGATGACCTCTTCATCTAGACCACGACGTCGCTGTCCATTTGGCCACTGATGGGACAGAGGACACACTTTGTGCTCCCAGATTTAGTGTATGTGCAAAACAGGCTAGCCTTATGAATTGCAGCCTTTTTATTACCACATTCATGTTTGATGCATTATCAACTTTGACAGCTGTGATTTCGCTGATTATGCCAAATTCTTACAAAATGTCACTAATCTCTTCAGCCACTGCTGGTCCTGTTTGTGATCTGTACACTGCTTTTGTTCTAAGAACTTTCTGTTTCGTCTTTCCCTCAGCAACATAGTGTGCTGTCACTGTCAGGTAATGGTCTTGGGTCAGGCTGGTCCGTCACTGGTTATGGCAACTTTGCTGACATCCTTGAGCTCAGATATAATGCTTGACTTTTCCACCTTGTACCAGGCAGGAATTCAAAGATTTGCCAAAATATCTCTGGAGGGAGGTGTGTAGTTTGCATTCAGGGCCCTGGCCATCTCCCTGCAAAGACAGATTCAACATAACAGTAACTGTCATTATACAAGTTTTACCAGCATTTTTTTTTTAAAATTGATTCTAAAAACGTCCATTTCCACCCTAAATCACACCGTTTTGTTGTTGGGAAATCAGTAATACAGTGTGACAGTGGCAGAAATACACAACTGCAAGAGCTGAAAATGTTTAAAATGAATAGAGAATGTCTGTATTGTGTTTGTTTCATTTTATAGATTCGTCTTGATTTAATTCTAAACAAAGTCATTTGTTTTATAGTTTGCATTGGCGTTTGCAGGGAAACAGCCTACACAAGATGAAATACTGTATTTTTGCCACAGGATAGGATGGGAATATGTGACGTTACATTATTTAGCTTACCTGAATGACGGAGACTCAACGACCGAGAAAGGATGTAGTCCTTTAACTACAAACTTGGTTACCGCACGGTGACACTCCTCGGTTTTGTCTTTTGTCAGCCTCATTTTCGCCAACGTGAACGTTGTCTCTGATGGGGCTGCTGGCAAGGTGTTGGCGCTGCTTGTAGCACCGTTAGCACTGGCTGTGTCAGTCCGCAGTAGATCAAACACTGTTCAGTCATGGAGTCGTACATGTCTCGTCAAGTTTGACGTGCAACCTGTCTTGCAGCTAATTAGCTTGTGGCATATGTTGCACTTTCCCTTTTCATCTCTTTGTCTTTCAAAATGAAGCCAAAGTTTAGAGCATCTTCCGCGGTCCATCATACAGCCAAGTTTCTCCGCTGCTGTTTTTTCCCCTCAGGCGTGTTGAAGTGAGCGTGAATGTGTGACGTGGTCACGTAACAGACAGGTCCTGGCAGATATGTCGCCATTGTAAAAAAAAAGAAAGGTTACAAGTCCGTCCAAGAACCAAAACGCAGAACTGAAAGTAAATATTTTTATGGGTACCCACCGTTTTAGATTCGGTTCCTACTTAGAACAGAATTTTGGTACTGAACCCTACACACACACACACACACACACACACCTCCTTTATTGATCACACCTTGAACGCTGGCGTCTTTTCTCTCGCACTCAGGATGTTTTAATGAAAGCCAACATGAGCTCTGCATGAATAGGAGACCTTACACACACACACACACACACACACACACACACACACACACACACACACACACACTCTGGAGGTAAAACATTTTCAACCAGCAGACCGTCAGAAGACATACAGCTCACACGGGTGAAGTTCCAGTAATCGCTTCAGAGGTTCTGAGAAGAAGAAATTCATTTCAACAGTTCTGGACCTGTTTTGAAAAGTCAAGACTGCTGTTTCTGCTTGTGTTGTCTTTCTCTTCAGATGCCGAAAGATCTGGAAATGCTGCTGAGAACGACGTACTTTGGAGCAATAATGATGCTGGTAAGTGGAAGTACAGTAGAAAACAGTAATCATAAGAGGCAGTGAAACTATGAACACACAGCAGCAGCGGTGTAGAACAGCCATACTGGAGTGTCGAAGAGATCTCTGAGAACACACACATGGCCACCATTAGACACAGCTCTCCTGTTTAACAAGGCTTTGTGAAGGTCCTGGAGGAGGAGACAGAGCAGTGCGTCCAGTCGGAAGACACAGCTGTCACTCAGACGTTCCAGCTCCCTTCCTTTTAACGCAACACGTTCAATTCAATTCAGCTTTATTTATAGAAAATACAACAAATACAACACAGGGATTTCTAGGTTGCTTTTACACATGAGCAAAAACAGACTGTGGACAGGAAAAACTCCCTTTGAAAAGGAAGAACCCTGCAGAACCAGGCCCAGAGGAGGAGAACCCTGCAGAACCAGGCCCAGAGGAGGAGAACCCTGCAGAACCAGACTCAGAGGAGGAGAACCTGCAGAACCAGGCTCAGAGGAGGAGAACCTGCAGAACCAGGCTCAGAGGAGGAGAACCCTGCAGAACCAGGCTCAGAGGAGGAGAACCCTGCAGAACCAGACTCAGAGGAGGAGAACCTGCAGAACCAGGCCCAGAGGAGAACCCTGCAGAACCAGGCCCAGAGGAGGAGAACCCTGCAGAACCAGGCCCAGAGGAGGAGAACCTGCAGAATCAGGCCCAGAGGAGGAGAACCCTGCAGAACCAGGCCCAGAGGAGGAGAACCCTGCAGAACCAGACTCAGAGGAGGAGAACCCTGCAGAACCAGACTCAGAGGAGGAGAACCTGCAGAATCAGGCCCAGAGGAGGAGAACCCTGCAGAACCAGGCTCAGAGGAGGAGAACCCTGCAGAACCAGGCCCAGAGGAGAACCCTGCAGAACCAGGCCCAGAGGAGGAGAACCCTGCAGAACCAGGCCCAGAGGAGGAGAACCCTGCAGAACCAGGCTCAGAGGAGGAGAACCCTGCAGAACCAGGCCCAGAGGAGGAGAACCCTGCAGAACCAGGCTCAGAGGAGGAGAACCCTGCAGAACCAGGCTCAGAGGAGGAGAACCCTGCAGAACCAGGCCCAGAGGAGGAGAACCCTGCAGAACCAGGCTCAGAGGAGGAGAACCCTGCAGAACCAGGCCCAGAGGAGGAGAACCCTGCAGAACCAGGCCCAGAGGAGGAGAACCCTGCAGAACCAGGCTCAGAGGAGGAGAACCCTGCAGAACCAGGCTCAGAGGAGGAGAACCCTGCAGAACCAGGCCCAGAGGAGGAGAACCCTGCAGAACCAGGCTCAGAGGAGGCGAACCCTGCAGAACCAGGCCCAGAGGAGGAGAACCCTGCAGAACCAGGCCCAGAGGAGGAGAACCCTGCAGAACCAGGCTCAGAGGAGGAGAACCCTGCAGAACCAGGCCCAGAGGAGGAGAACCCTGCAGAACCAGGCTCAGAGGAGGAGAACCCTGCAGAACCAGGCCCAGAGGAGGTGGCTGTCTGCCATACCGGTGGGGATGAAGCCATAGGAAGAGGAAAAAGAATCACACAGCCAGATTGATTCTCTAAATCATCTCAGCGTTGCTCTGGTTGCCGGTGAGAGCGCCGTGGCGGCCGACTGCCCCGTCCAGGCCTACAGGTGAACTCTGTACAGCTTGATGTGAACGATGCTGCCTCTTGTCAAGGTTCAGCCATTCGGGACAGCAGCGACAGGTCTATGGCTGGCGGATGTGGTTTTCCAGGACTGTGGGACCACGCTCCTCTGTGATGTCCTGACAGGACAGCCCCGCTCCATCATACCTGCAGACTGGCAGCGCCGGGCTTTTGATGCCGTTCACACTCACGCTCACCGTCACGCCTGGGAGTGAAGGCATCAGCAGAGCTCGTGGGGCAAAATGCATCTGAGTCTAAAAAGGATGTCAGGAGCTCGGCAGACTCCTGTATGGCATGTCAGTGTGTCAAGTTACATCACCATGCCAGACCCCGTCGGAGCCAGAGGAGGTTTCAACTATGTCTATCTGGACTTGGTGGGTCTGTTTTGGTTCTGGTTCAAGGAACACACACAGTATGCCAGTCCCAGGGGTCTGGATGCTTCAAAGAGTAATATATATAGTTTGGATTTTGGTCCAAGACTAAATCAGTGCTCTGTAGACCATCAGTAGGATTTTGAAATCTTTCCTTTCCACACAGCAAAGTGTTGAGTTCTGAAGATGGGGTTTATTCTGATGTAGAGAGGTGTGTCCTCAGCTGGCATCCACCACTTGTGTTTGTGAACTTAACTGTAAAATACATACCTCGCATTTCTGCAACGTCGTGTAGTCACAGAAAAGTCAGAAGTAGCAGAAAACAACGGAGCATAGAAGAGAAACACTGAAGAGTCCCTGGCAGGTTTTCATTCCTCAGTGAAGACTGCCGGGGCTAGGGTGATTACTGATTATTGAAATGATTATTTCATATTTTATGTGTGTGTGCTGGACAGAATCCGGCTCTGGTGGACTCTCCACTGTCGCTACAGCTCGCTGTGAACTCTCCTCCAAAAACCACCATCAAGACGTCTGGAGCAACTGTTGTCATGACGGCCATCGTCAAGGTGATGGTTCTGCCTCCAGGACAAGATCCAGTCCAGCTCAGCAGCATGACCATGGTACACACACACACACACACACACACACAGCCTTGACCTGTGTGTTTTCTGATGGTGAAAGTCATTTCTTGAGTTCTTTGTGATCATATCGCTCACTCTTCGTTTGTCACGGTAGATTAACTGGTTGAACTGGACGCGCTGAGAATTCGACTCCAACTCGTATTTCTCTTCTTTTAGGAAGCGAAGTTTAATGCCAAAGTTTCCATGAGAGGAAAGCGTCTGTCAGTTCATGCTGACCTCCGCAGGTATTTACACTCCCATCTTAGCATGTTTCCCCTTCGAAAACCAAAAACCAGATCTGATGTGGTCTGATGTGGTCCGGTGTCACTGAGGTGTCACGTTTCATCTCCGTGTTGGTCTGGTTGTCTCATTTCAATGTGCTGCTGACAGTCTCTCTCTCTCATCTGCTGTCTCTTGTGATGCTATAGGATCCCTGCAGTGGTCTCACCTTTCTGTGATGGTCTCATGTTTTTTCACATCTTTATGATCATCTTGTGTCCTTCATGTCACGGTGGGACTCTCATTTCTATAAGCTGGTATCAGTCAATCAATCAATCAATCTTTATTTAATAATAATAATAATACATTTAATTTCACAGCGCCTTTCTGGGCACTTAAGGACGCTTTACAATAAAGATTAAAAACACATTACAAATAAATACAACAACAGACAATCTAACAGCAAACTAAAAAGAACGAGTGAGGTTACAGAAGATGGGCAGATTGAAACAGATGAGTTTTGAGTCTGGATTTGAACTGAGGCAGAGCGTCAGTTTTGTGGATGTCTGGTGGAGAGAGTTCCAGAGTGAATGCTCTTTCTCCATGGTGCTAAGGCGGGTGGAGAGAGGAGGAAGACCTGAGGCAGCGTGAGGGGGGGCGACGTGAAGGAGATCAGACAAATGGGGGGGGGGGGGGGGGGGGTTGTGGATGGCTTTAAATGAAAACAGAAGAATCTTGAAAATGATCCGGACTTTGACAGGGAGCCAGTGGAGCTGCTGGAGGACGGGTGATGTGGTGAGAGGAAGAGGTTTGGTAAGATCTGGACCAGCTGGAGCTGATGGAGGGAATTGTGGGAAAACCAGAGAGGAGAGAGCTGCAGTAGTGGAGGCGGGAGGTGACCAGGCTGTGGACCAGGATGGCAGTGGTGTGAGGGGTGAGAGAGGGGCGAGAGGGGTGAGAGGGGGGTGAGAGAGGGGTGAGAGGGGTGAGAGGGGGGTGAGAGAGGGGTGAGAGGGGTGAGAGAGGGGTGAGAGGGGTGAGAGGGGGGTGAGAGAGGGGTGAGAGGGGTGAGAGGGGGGCGAGAGAGGGGCAGAGGCAGTTTATATTGCGTAGGTGGAAGTGTGCAGACCGAGAGATGTTATTAATGTGGAGTGTAAAGAGAGTGAGCTGGAGGACCACACCCAGACTCTAACCTGAGGGGACGGGGACACTGTGGAGCTGTCCACTGTGAGGGACAGCCTGGTAGATCTGGACACTGAGGACCTGTCCACTGTGAAGGACAGCCTGGTAGATCTGGACAGTGAGGACTTGGAGACAACAAGAAGAAGTTCTGTTTTATCACCATTTAATTTAAGGAAATTTGAGGTGAGCCAGGATTTGATTTCAGAGATGCAGAGGGTGAGGGAGGAGGGGGGGAGTGGAGTTTGGCTTGCTGGAGAGAGAGCTGGGTGTCTCCGCATAGCAGTGAAAATTAATACCGAATTTCCAGAAAATGTTGCAGAGGGGAAGGAGGTATATGATGAAAAGGAGGGGCCCCAGGACAGAGCCCTGGGGCACACCAGAAGTGACGGGGAGGGTGAGAGGTGAAGGACTGAGAGCTCCAGTGAGGGAGGAGGGAAACCAGAGAAGGGGGGAGTGAGTGATGCCAATGGAAGAGAGTCTATTGAGCAGGATAGAGGGAGAAACAGTGTGAAAGGCCGCACTCAGATGGAGGAGGATGAGGATGGAGATCAAACCGTGGTCAGCTGCCATTAGAAGGTCATCTGTGATCTTTAGGAGTGCTGTGGCGGGGACAGAGACTTTGGTCCATGAAAGAAGAACAACAGAGAACGACAGAGAGAAAACAGTGTACACAGATAAACAGAGCATCACTGAGCATCTCAGCACTGCCTCCAGATGAGGACCTGGTCCTGCTCTCTGCAGGACTTACCAAAGACTTTATCATGTCTTGACTGGACTCCTCTAGCCTGTTCACAGATGAGAGCATTGAGAGTGAGCCAGCAGCTGTCTGGCTCTGTTCCACCTGGAGCCTTCAGCAATAAGTCCACTGCTTCTTTATGAAACCTGCAGCTCCTGAAATTATACCACAGGGGGCAGTGTTCAGTGGCATACAGCAGGCTTTAAATAAAGCTATTTTTACCTTGTCGGTACAGGTGCTGGATTTCTGTGCCAACATGTTAGCTTGAGCATATAATTTACACCCCTGCCTTTGAATGTCACCATCAACAGAAAGATGACTCCTGACCTCAGGACTGAGGGATTTAACACTGGCTGCAGTGTGGAGCTCAGTTCCAGCTAGAGAGAAAGTGGGAAACAATCTTCTGGTCCTCTGTTGTACTCACAGTCATCACCACACTCTTTTTGGCGTTGAACTCAATGCCATATTGTCTGCATATTCTGAGCAGATACTGATACTGGTTGTCGGTAGTCAAGGAGGCCAATAACCAATATTTACAGCCACTATTCATTTACAGTGAAATAAAAAATATTGGTGTCAAGACTTTGAATAGTGCAAATCCTCTCGGGTTTGCATAGCTCCTTCCTGTTTTTTTGTAGTTTTTTTTTTTTTAAAGCATATACAATTTCGAGGCAATCACTCAGACAATAAAGAAAAGAGAACACAAGCAAAAACATAAGAAATACAAGAGGGAGGAGTAAACAAGCAACCATGCTGCAGCCAAACCAACACAAGTCAACATCAGTCTAAATGTCCACTCATCTAGCCTCACATACTGAAATCAAACTGTAGTCTCCTCGATATGACACCAAGTTAAACCTCCAGAGAAGAACCAGGACCACAGGGGATGTTTTGAAGATTTAATTTTCTCTCCAGTTGGTGAAAACTACAAAACACCAGGGTTCTTACCTATAAAGCTCGCTGTGCACAAAACGAGCCCCAAACTCTGCGCAGCGGCTCCTCTGCGCCAAAAGCTGGTACCTATAAAAATTTTGCCAAGGGAAAAAATGCGTGTGACTCTGCGATCCTCATCGCCCACAAAACAGCTGCCGTACAGGACCGCACAATTCAGAGAAACTACGTGGAGAGGAAAAAGGAGAAGGAAATGGAATTGAAAGTCCTTTATCTGTCCCGCATGGGGAAACTGCAGGGTCGCAGCAGCAAGAAACGGAGAAAGAAAAGTAGAAAAATACAAAGCCCAACCATACAAGGAAAAGTTAATGATAATTTGTATGTAAAATTAGGATAGATATAATTACATTGTGGCGGTTGCACAAGGAGGAGATGGACGAGAGAGTTGAGCTGGGTGCGTTTATTAGCAGCACACAGGACACAGCAGCCATTCCAGGAAGCCACCCTCTGACAGATCATTCCTGCCCTTTTAACCTCACCCAGAGTGAACCACACCTCCTCAGGTGACTAAACCCTGCCCCTTCTAATGTGAGGAAACACCCTCTCCCAGAGGACACCACAACATAACAGAAATATACTGACGTGTCCTGCCCTCGCACCCCGTTGCTCGGCAGGTGATAACTACTGTTCAAAAACCACACCACTGCTTCTTTAGTGGTCTTTAATAATTGAAGAACAAATGGTAAAGCTGCAACACACAAACAGAAATAGCATCAGCGCTAGGTTACAATAAACAAGCATGCTAGCGCTAGCCGCTAGCTAGCGCTAATTAGCGTACATGCTAATTCTACAAAGAACACGTTTCCAGAAGCACTACCCATATCAAATATTTCAGAACATAAAGTAACAATCAGTGCATGTCTGTACATCATGTTCTAGCAACTCACAGGCTGTGCTGGCCCCAAGATACACAGTATCAGTCCAACGGACTGTCCTCAACATAGTCCTAAGCTTTACTTCTTATTGTCTCATGCTAGCTGTTGCCAAAGCTGTCCGTCCCTGGGAGAGGGATCCCTCCATACTGTGGTTCTCCCCAAGATCTCTTCCTCTCCCACTGGGTTTTTGGAGTTTTTTCTTGCCGGATGTGAGGGTCTAAGGCGGTGGTTGCTTCGTTTTGTCTCGTTATTGTGAATTTGACATATTAACATTATGCTTATTCACTGTTTTTATTTTTACCAACCAATGTAACATCTTGAAGCCTCTGAGGCAGCTGCTGTTGTGATACTGGGCTGTACAAAAGTACATTGATTGATTGATTGATTGATTGACAGTAGAAGACACAAAATATCCATTTTTCCTCACTCTCTGTTGGACAGGAAGTGGCGAGCCGTGACACTTCCGGTTTATTTCAAAATAAAAGTGCACCATAAAAACACGGACATATAATTAAAAATAATAACCTCATGCAGACATGTCGGGTGGCTCATAAGGAGCCAGAACACTCCCCACCTGACATAACTGAGATGTCACAGTCCAACGAAACTTGCTGCACAGCATCAGATACAAGGAGAACAACATCTGTAGCTGGTCTGAAGTCAACTTTAGCAGTACCATCTTTTACTACTTTAACTTCCACCTTCCTAACAAGTCCATCACTGCTCAAATGAACCTTTGCAATCACTCCCATTGGCCATTGGTTTGTCTTCACAAGGGGATCCTTTAGGAGAACCACGTCCCCTGGTTGCAAGTTGGGCCTGATGGAAGGCCATTTCCGTCGATACTGCAGCATTGACAGGTACTCCTTCCGCCAACGGTGCCAGAAGGAGTTGGCCAGACTCTGGACTCTTCTCCACTGCTATCTGTAGAGGTCTTTCTCCCGAGTCACCCGAGGGCACAGGGGGTGCCCCAGTCTTCTGCGTGAGGAGTGTGGCTGGAGTGAGGATGAACGGCGAGTCTGGGTCACTCGACACAGGAACCGGCGGCCGTGCATTGATGATGGCAGCCACCTCTGCCAGGAATGTGGCCAGGACGTCATGGGTGAGGTGCCTGGATCCAAGTTGAGCCAGCTGGGAATCTAGGATCTTACGTGCCACTCCTATCATCCGATCCCAGCTCCCTCCCATGTGTGATGAGTGTGGAGGATTGCAGATCCAGGAGCATCCACTGTCATTTAGGAATGACTTAATGTTTGGGTCATCAGGAATCCTTTTCTCAAAGCCTAGCTCTCTACAGGCTCCTGTGAAATTAGTCCTGCAGTCTGATCTCAACTGTTTTGGAGGTCCCCGGACTGAAAAGAACCTGCGGAGGGCATTGATAACGCTAGATGTGTCTATACCCTCTATGACCTCTAGGTGAACTGCTCTTGTGCTCATGCAAGTGAACATTATTGCCCAGCATTTGCTATCAGCAAGCCCACCCCGAGTACGACGAGAGGTAACTGACCATGGCCCAAACACATCAACGCCAACATAAGAGAATGGTGGCTCAGGACTAAGGCGTTCTTTAGGAAGGTCTGCCATTTTCTGAGACTAACGTCACTCCTCCTTGCTTGCGGCAAGCCACACGTGAATGAATGAAACTGCTGACCTGGCGTTTTCCTCCTGTAAATGAGGTAAATTGGAAGAGGCACAGTTCATGAAGTGGATCCAGCATCCAAGAGGAGTGTCGGTAAGAACACACGGAGGGAGGTTTATTGCTCTTCAGATGTGTTTATTAGTTGATGTATCCTGATCCACATGCAGTTCTGCAATAAACAATAATAAAGAAAATCAACTTCAGCCTCTATATTCCCCTCACATTAATATAAATTATAAATAGTCATACTCATGGATAAACGTAAATTATCTAAGTCTACTATCCAATAGGCACCAGAACAAAGAATCATCTCATCGAAGGCAAATAACCAAGGGGAGCTGAAGAATAAACACCGCCCGCCCGGACACACAGGTGAAGGAGACGAGCGCTCTAACATATATGCAGGGCGGAAACAATACAGATAAATCACGCGGAATAGAAACCTAAGGAGCTCACCGCTGCCCGCATGACATGAGCCAGTGTGGAAACAAAGGCTCCCGCCCCACCGAGGCGGAAACAACACTACTGAACGACGAGGAAACGTATTAGGAGTTTATCACCGCCCGCCTGGACTGCACAGGGGGAGGAGAACGAGCGCCCCTGACGGCACAGAACCCGACACTCCACCGGTCACTCGCTCAGGAATAACATGTATCAGAGTATTAAACAAGTGGCCCGGCACCTTCACAGCGACAGGAACGGGAACAAACAACATCTTCCTGTGGTGCGGAGGCCAGCACGGCTTACACAGACGCACAGATCACGGGAACAAACTCACATGGCGGATGAATGGCACTCACGTTCTGTCATTTACTAGGATCCGGGCATCAACCACAACGTACGCGTCTGTGAGGTAAGGCAAGTACCAGACTCAATGGCAGATCTGGTCCAACCCGCAGGTCGGCTAGTCCACAACTCACACCGCCGGCGAACGACCGCTGACGCCTCACGTTACTTCCGCCTGCTGAGAACCAACCCAGACACTCCCCAACCCCGCCTTTTATACACCTCCCAAAACCCAGTAACCTGCTGACCTTAAAGCACCCTCTGTAAGGTGACGTCCCTGGTGTCTAAGCTTTTCATGGTAATGGTGGATCAACAGGTTGGTTACATGGTGTTTGCGTGGCAGTATCAACGGGTGTTTCCCTGCAGTTTCAAGGTCAGAGTGGAGGAGGCGTCCTCCAAACCTCAGGAGGCCTGACTTGTCAAGGTAAGGAGAAAGCTTTATGAGGGAGCTTGTCTTTGAAATGTCTTTCCCTGTCTCTATCCTTTGCAGGTCTTCCGAGAAGCTTTCTCGCTGGACTGCTTTTATGATGGTTTCTGTTGCTTGCTCGAAGTCTGAGGTGGTGAGCTTGTGACACATATGCCATCCTTCTTGTCCTATGCCATCCTTCTGCCATCCTGCATTGTCCGTCTGATTTCTTTAGCTTGAAAGTGCGCGCAATGTGTATCAAGCAGACAAAGGCTCTGGTAAGTGACTTCCAGGTGGAGAAAGATCGAAAGTTTGGAGTCTTTGAACAGGGGTGTGATGCTTGGATGGCAGCAGTGAGCGAAGGACGAACCTCAATGTCTGTGTCAGGGTTTTGAAGCAGAAACATAACAGGTGAGTTGCTCTCTGTGGGTTTTAAGAGAAACTCGGGCCCTTTCAACCATGTGCTGGATGACAGTTTGTCCGCGGGTAGAGATCTAGATCCGTGGTCAGCTGGGTTGCGCTCCGAGGGTACATAAACTCCACTGAGTTGGGTCCGTCACTTGTCGGATGCGTTGCACACGGTTGTTCACGAAAACGTGAAATCTACTTGAGTCATTGTAAATGTATCAGAGAACAACTCGGCTGTCTGAGAAGAAACACATGTGACTGATCTGAATGTCCATTTCGTCTCTGATCAGCTCCCCAACTTCCACTGCTCACACTGCTGCACAAATCTCAAGTCTGGGGATGGTAAGCTTGGGCTTGGGGTTGAGTTTTGCTTTTCCGAATACAAATGCAAGCTTTGTCTCATCATCTGTGTTTGTTGCCTTTAAGTAAGCCACAGCTGCAATTGCTCGGGTCGATTCATCACAGAAGATACAGATTTCTTTGTGTTCGGCATTCATGAAAGAGAAAGAGCAGTACGGTCTGGGGACGTGAGTTTGCTCGAGTTGTTTGAGAGCATTTTTCCATTCCTCCCATTCTTTGAACATGCCCTCTGGAAGAGTCTCATCCCACCCACAAGTCTCTTTGGTAAGTTCCCGTAACAATGCCCTCCCCTGCATGCTGACTGGCACTGCAAACCCCAGTGGGTCAAAAAGATGGTTGATAGTGGAGAGAACACCCCTTTTTGTGTAAGGCTTTTCAGTTTTGGTGATTCTGAATGTGAAACTGTCCTTTTCGATGTCCCAGCATACTCCTAAACTTCTCTGCATAGGAGGTAACTCAGTGTTGAAGTCAATATCTTTGAGCCCAGTTGCTAAATCCTGACTAGGAAATGCTTTCATGACATTTGGGCTGTTTGAGGCTATTTTATGGAGTCTCAAGTTGGAGGTAGCAAGCAGTTCCTGTGTGTCTTTGAGAAGCTCCACTGCCTTGGACTCAGTAGGGACAGACTTTAATCCATCGTCGACATAGAAATGTTTTTGAAAAAACTTCTTGGACTCAGGAGAGTACTGTGTGTCTGACTGGTATGCTGCGTTTCTCAGACCAAAAATTGCAACAGCTGGAGATGGGCTATTGCCGAACACATGCACTTTCATTCTGTACTCGACAATTGGCTCTTTTGGGTCATTGTTGTGGTACCAAAGGAACCGGGGAAAGTTCCGGTGATCTTCTCGCACTTGAAAGCAGTGGAACATTTTTTTGGATGTCCGCTGTAACTGCAACCGCCTCTTCTCGGAAACGGAGAAGCACCCCAACCAGGCTGTTGTTCATATTTGGACCTGTGAGCAGCACGTTGTTTAAAGACACCCCTTGAAACTGAGCGCTCGAATCGAACCACCACCCTGATGTTACCCGGCTTCTGCGGGTGATAAACACAACAGAAGGGCAGATACCAGCATTCTTCGTCTTCCTCAAGAGCTGGAGCTGGCTCAGCATGATCTTTGTTGAACAACCCCTGCATAAAGTCCATAAAATGTCTCTCCATTTCAGGATGTTTCTTTAATGTGCGGCGCAGTGAGTTTAAGCGGCTGAGTGCTAGGCTTCGGTTGTTAGGGAGGTGGGTTCTTGGTGTGCGGAAAGGAAGTGGAGCTATCCAGCTATTTCTGTCGTCTTGGTAAAACTCTCTTTCCATAATCCGCAGAAAGGCTTGGTCCTCAAAGGATGGAGCAAGCTTTTCACCCCTTTCTGTCTGCTGAAAGATGTTCTCCCCTATTTGACATGAACTGTGGGTGTCCCAAGGCTTATCATGTGACTGGGGTTGCTCTTTGACATAGAAACTGTTCTGGCAGGGTGGTAGGAGACTTGGACGCCCGTTCTCTAGAACACTTGTTCTGTATGAGCCCACAACGGCTGGTTTATGAGCCCCCCAAAGGCATACATCCCCTACAATCACCCACCCAAGTGCAAGTTTCTGAGCAAATGGAGCATTAACTGGTCCGTTAATAATAATACTAATAATAATAATAGTAATAATAATAATAATAGTAATGATAATAATAATAATAATAATAATAATAATAATAATAATAGGTTTTATTTGTAACGCAATTTACATTTGAAGACAAATCTCAAAGTGCTACAATAGGAACAAGGTTAAAACAAGCACAGGGTTTAAAACATTACAATACAACATACTTTAAAAGCAACATAAGCGCTGGTATGTCTCTCTAAAAAGGAAGGTCTTTAGTCCTTTTATAAAAGTGCCCACCGTCTGTGGGGCCCTAAGGTGGTCTGGAAGAGCGCTCCACAGACGGGGAGCTGCAGCTTCAAAGGCCCGGTCCCCCATGGTTTTGAGCCATGTCCTGGGCTGAACCAGACGGTGCAGTTGGCCTGACCGGGTATGGGTGGAGGTGTGTGGTGTGAGCAGTTCAGTGAGGGAGGTGGGGGCTGCACTGTGCAGACAGTGATGGGTTTAAGAGGGGTAAGAGGAGAGGAGCGAAGTTGATGAGGAGTACCGGTTTGAATGGCTTCTGCTTTTGAGCCATTAAGCTGCAGGAAGTTTTGACTCGTCCACGCCCCTATATCCTCCAGGCAGGAACTGAGGGGGGAGACGGAGAGCTGTTGGATGACATTTTGATGTAGAGTTGTGTGTCGTCAGCATAGCAATGGAAGTTAATTCCATGCTTGCTGACGACACGACCAAGGGGAAGCATGTATATGGTAAAGAGGGAAGGACCGAGTACGGAGCCCTGGGGGACCCCACAGGTGACGGTGTGAGGCCTGGATTTTGCCTCCCCAGAGCCACGTACTCCGTCCTGTCGGTGAGGGAGGAGCGAAACCAGTGGAGGGCAGGACCAGTGAGACCGAGGTAGTGCTGGAGACGGTGAAGGAGGATGTTGTGGTCGACTGTATCAAACGCAGCAGAGAGGTGGAGGAGGATGAGGAGAGAAGTGGAACCAGAACCAGAGGCCATCATCAGGTCGTCTGTAACTCTGATGAGTGCAGTCTCTGTGCTGTGGGAGGGGCGGAAACCAGATTGAAATTTTTCATAGAGATTATTGTTTTTGATGTAGCTGGAAGGAAACAACTTTTTCTAGGAGTTTGGAAATGAATGGAAGGTTTGAGATTGGTTTGTAGTTTGACAGGGGCTCAGGGTCAAGTGTGGGCTTTTTGAGAAGAGGTTTTATAACAGCAGGTTTGAGTGTGGGTGGGACGATTCCTTTTGCCAATGAGTCATTTATGATTTTCGTTATGAGATGGCTGATGGATTGATTGTAAACTTTGAACAGAGGGGATGGGAGAGGGTGGAGGGGGCAGGTGGAGGGTTTGGATTTGCAGATGATTTCCTCGACCTCCTGCTGTGCTGAGGGTGTGAAGTGTGATAACTGTTGAGTGATTGGTGTTGAAGGAGTATCAGTGGAGGAGCTGTTTGAAGGTGAGAGAGAGGAGCGGATGTCGGCAATTTTGTGGTGAAGAAGTCAAAAAACGGTTGCAGTTTGTATCTGTGTGCTTGTGATGAGGAGTGATTTGTGGTTTGAGAATGTGGCTGATTGTGGAAAAGAGTTGTTTGGAGTTACCTGGGCTACTGTTGATGAGGGCGGAGTAGTGATCTGACCTGGCCTTGGAGAGGGCTTCTGCATATGATCTGCGATGTTCCCGGTAAGCCAACTTATGCACCGTCAGGCCAGATGTTCTGTAGGCAGCTCCAGGACGGCCGGATCGATCCATCAGTCTCAGCTCATTTGTGAACCATGGAGCAGAGCCGGAGAAGGTTACTGTCCGTGTTTTGAGCAGGGCATGAATGTCCAGGATAGAGGTGAGAGATGAACTGTAGAAGTCCATTAGGTTGCTGACAGTTGAAAGTGAAGAGGGGGGAAGCTGTTGCAGATGAGAACAGAAGGAAGAGGAATCAATGTTTTTAATGTTTCTGAAGGTGATCTGGTGCCTGGGTTTAACGAGAAATGATGTTTTGGGGACTCTGAAAGTGATAGCTGAGTGATCTGAAACACCAATATCATAAACCTCAAGGTCTGTAAGTGGGAGGGAGTCGGTGATGACGAGGTCTAATGTGGGTCCGGGAACCACTGGGTCCGGGTTCCTCCATCAATCAGTGGAGCAGCTGTTTTGTTCGATGCCCAATTAGAACTGAACCCATTGAATCCAGGCTGTCTCAATGGATCAGCTGATTGATGTTCTGTCTGCGATCCCTCAAGCACGGCTCTAGTCCACCTCAGAGACAGCCTCTTGGTCCAGGGTTCTGGTGTTCTGACTATTGGTCTCCCACAGTGGAAAGAGAGAGAGGGGGAGAGATCATTTTATTTCCATTGAAGTGAACACAGGTTCACAGATTTATACAATAAATCCACAACTCATTTTCCCCAACATCACCTTTCAGAACAGTTGCATAACAGTTGGGAGAGAGAGCGAGCAGGCGCGACCCCTAGCTGTAAGCTTTATTGAATAGAAAGGTCTTAAGCCTCGTCTTAAAAACTGAGACTGAGTCAGCCTCCCTTACAGACACTGGGAGCTGGTTCCACATAACAGGAGCCTGATAGCTAAAGGCTCTACCTCCTGTTCTACTTTTAGAGAACCTAGGAACCACCAGCAGACCAGCACTCTGAGAACGAAGCGTTCTCCTGGGATGTTGCTAAGTCTCTGTGAGGCAGAGGATGTCTATCCCTTTGTCCAAGATGTTTTGGTGAATGAGACTAGATTTCTTTGTCAGTGACTGTATATTCAGTTGCTCCAGTGTCATATTGCGATTTGAGTCCAGTTTATTAAGAGGCCGAAGCACAGAGTAATCCACTCCAGGTCTTCCAGTACCCCGCTCAGCCAAATCAGTGACTGGGATAGCGGCGCTCCGATGACGTAGTTGGCGACGCAGCAGTGGCACAGCAGTGGCGCGACTGGCCGAGATGTAGACTACAGGGATATGATCGAGTTGCAGCCACCGCATTTGGACATAAAGCAGCACCCCGATCCCCGGTGGATATAGCGAGGTCAGCGTGGAAGTTCCAGTGGAGCTCTGTTGATGTTGCTCGTCGGGAGCAGCGGTGTCGAGGTATTTGCGGGCAACATGCTGGGCAATGGTGCGCCGCCGGTGCTAACAGTTAGCCGGACTCCAGGTGAGCCGCGGTGGATGACAGCCACACCAACAAAGACAATCCACAGCCGCCACAGGGGTGGTAACCATTCGCAGACCACCGCTGGAAGGCAGAGACAGTGCAGAGTTCGTGGAGACTTCTGGGACACTTTGACATGAGAGTAGCTCCGGCTATCACTGTTAGCATAGCTGTCAAAAACAGGGTGCCATCGGGTTGACAAGCCGTCACTGTAGAGCACACCACCAAGGAGGACAAGTGGTACCAGGACATCACCGACAAAATAATCCAGCTAGATGGACTCAAAGTTGGCACCAGGGTTCAAAGATTTTGAAGCTGAAGAGAAGGAACGAGGCAGTGTCCAATGAAGTGACAGGTAGATACATGCACATGCACTACACAAATTTCACAGTGCTGTACGGTAAAATGTCACTTACTGTAGTCACTTGCTGTAGTATTTGCGTTTTACTACAGCAAAAATGCAAAAAGGTAGGACGGATTATTGCAGAGAAGCGGCGAACAGCCCACGCCAGCGTCCTCTCCGCTCACCGTCCACCACCGTGAGCAACAACAGATTCTCTGTTGACCCGTTCAAACACCTTGTGTACTTGTATTATGTCACGGCCTAACAGCAACATAGTTTCGATCTCGGGGTCAAGAGGTGGAAGCTGACTTGCCAGATGTTTTGAGGTGAGGATGGGCGAGAGCGACCTCTGGTGTTGGGATTTCAGACTTGTTGTCTGGGAGTGAATCACACGCGAGCAGGGAGGGCAGAGGAGAGCAAAACTGCCCGTCAACAGACTGTATAATGAGGTTCTCAGCTATGCAGCCCTGTGTCATAGAAACCCCGGTACATGTCTTCAGCATGTATGGCGCTTGGTTGCCTATTGGAATGTCAAAGGTGTCAAAAAGGCTCGACTTGGCTAATGACCTATTGCTCTGGTCATCTATGATAGCATAAACCTTGACTTTCCTATCTGGATGCCTCTGTGGATAGACGAAGGTCTGGCATATTTTAGAGCAGGAGTGCCCCCCACTTGTGACGCCACATACTTGAGTGCATGCTGAGCTGGTCTCTTTACTACCTGGACTGCTCTCCCTGCCGTACCCCTCTGTATGCTCCCCGCCCTGATCTGGAGTAGTGTCTCGAGCTTTTTTATTTTGTGTCCATGGAGCTGGACCTGCATGCAGAGCAGCAATATGTTTGTAGCTGTTGCACTCTGAACATGAAATTTCTGCTTTACAGTCTCTAACTTGGTGAGTGGAGGAATCACAGCACCTGAAGCAAATGTATTATCTGAAATATGATTTACGCTCATCCAGCGTCTTTCCTCTAAAACCCCTGCAGTTCTTCAGAGAGTGTGGTTTCAGGTGAATGGGACACTGCTTGTTAGTGAACTCATTTGTGTTGAATGAGCTTGTCTTGTGAGGCTTGTTTACCTCTGTTTTGTGGACGACGACGGGCGGTCGGGACTTCACGAACCTTGCGTGGTGGTTGTCATGAGTTGCTGGAGTGCATGTGGGAGCTGAAACAGCTGACTTAAAACTGGGGTCATTTCTCATTCTTGCTTGTTCTTCGATAAAGTTACAGAAGAATGAAAATGGAGGAAAACTCACTTTGTGTCTTTGCTTGAATTGTGTCCCCTCTGACATCCACTTGTCTTGAAGATTCGCTGGCTACTTATCAACAATAGGGGCAATGCCATGTGAGGTATCCAAATACACCAGTCCAGGTAGAGAGCCGTCACATTTAGCTGCATCAACTTCGGACAGCAGGTCACCAAGCTCCCTGAGCTTCTGAGGCTCTTTATTTGAAACTCTGGGAAAGCGATCGATTCTGTCGAGGAGAGACTTCTCAATAACCTCTGGAATGCTATAACATTCTTCTAGCCGTGTCCAAACGTGACGCAGGCCCTCTGCTGGATTGTTGAGATGAACAGAGCAAATGCGTTTGGCATGTCTGAATGATTCTTCTCCAAGCCACCAAGTGAGTAGATCCAATTCTTCACTTTAAGTGTAATCCTTCTATAGCATTATAGAAGGAGGCTCTCCATGCCCAGTAGTCCTCAGCTCTGTCTGTAAACTTTGTTTGTGCATCTGTGACTAAATCTCTTTTGGCCAGAAATTTAGTAAGACTAGCAAAGTCACTGTCCCCACTGTCACATTGCTTTGGCTGAAAGGGCGGACTGTGGGGGGAAAGGGAGCTCATTGGCTTGGGTGTGGTACTCACATACTTATAGTCACGCTGTTCTTGGATGGTGGCTGCTGGTAGAGGAGAGCTTCTGGTTTCATCCTTGATGTCCTGTTGACTTGTACATAAGGCGGCTGAATCAGCGACTGGGTTTGTGGCGCATTGTTGCATGGGTGTAAAGACTTAAGTGTCAGGTAATTAATTCTTCATCAGAATGGCTTGATGAGTACTTGAGGAAGCTTTGTAGTCTCTGTGAAGAGGTTGAAGCTGGAAGCTGGCTTAGCATGTGAGAGGTCAGTTTAGGTTGTGTGTTGTCGTGACTTTGTCATGACTCCCCATATTGGGCACGTTTACATGGACCAGGTAGAAGCGGATTATACGTGGCGTGGATTGTAAAATGTGTCATGTAAACAACCGAGTGGATCCGCTTCACTCGGAGTGGATTGTATTTTGGAGCCGATTGTACGAGGTGGTGTACACCAATCGACAATCCGCTCCGTGTCCCTTATAAGCGCGCCTGACAGCGGAGCGGATTGAACTGGGGGAGTGTTTGTTCTGCGCATGCTCCCTCATGTGTGACGAGCCAGTAAACGTGAAGCAGCACAGTCAAAAAACCAGCAGAGAACACCACAGTGGTTGAAAAACACTTTATTTAATAAAAAACCCCGACAGAAAAAACATTGGTGAGGCGAGATGGAACCAAATCGCGCAACAGCGAGTTGTATAAAGAGCTCTATAGCAGAATACAAGCGATCGCCAGCTGGTGTTATGGATTAACTGGCTCCCGTGTTAACGAATGACGGCGGAGGTCTGTGTAAACACATGCTGATTACAGCAGTTGTTAAAGTAAGACTCACAAATGACTTTAAACGTATACACTCACTGGAACTGTAGATAACCAACGTTTGCCAGAACAACTACATGTTTCAGTCATGTATTGGTCACAAGTTAACACAGGCACCAGTTAATTCGAAACATCGGCATGTGACCAGAGCTCACACCGAGACGTGGCGCTCGGTGCAGTGGTGCTGCAGCCAGGGGAGCAGCCGCTCCTTCAGCAGCCTATCATGGATTTTTGGGACATTATTTGAGCAGATATCAGCAGATAAAAACACTCTGCTCGGCGCTGAGGACTGCTGCTGCAGAGAGAAGACCTGGAAGTTCCTCGTGCGCATGTCACAGGACACTGTATAATCCGCTTCACCCAGGGTCCTTGTAAACGAGGATTCATCGTGGATCGCTTTGTATTCTGTAAATGAATACACTTGCGTTTAATACGATTGTTTACAATCGGATTGAAAAAACACCATGTAAACTGGGCCATTGTTTCTCTGATGCATGTGTTGGCGTTTCCCCATTTACCTCCTCTGCTATTGCTGCTTCAAACACGCTGGCTTTGGCGAGTGCAGCCTCTGCTTCCTTTTCTTCTTTCAGCACTTCTAGTGTGGCACTTAGTTCTGCTTGTTTCATTTTGATTTCTATCTCCCTCCGTGCAAACTCAGCACTAGCACGAGCTGCTTCAGCTTTTGCACGTGCTTCGACTGCTGCTTTGGTGAGTGAGCTGCAGGATCTGGATGATGAGCTGGAGCAGGCGGACCGTACCTCCAGGTGCTCCTCCTCCGCTGGCTGCATTGTTGCATCTGGACTGAGGACCAGGGAGCTGCTGTACCTCTTGGTGTAGCCGTTTATCTTACCCCTAAATTCCACTGCGTGCGTTCTGCTCAGCTGCACGCCGCTCCGCTCCGGTCCAACCGCCGCAGCAAATACGTTGCTATTTTAATGACTGTAGCTGATTCCATAGCCTGCGATGGGCTCCGTCTGGGTCCGCCCCGCCCCGCCCCGCCCCGCCCCGCTCCGCTCCACTAGTCCAAAATAGAGCCAAGGTCTATTTTTCTCTCCGGTCCGGTCCGTCCAGGTCTCCGTACGCATAAATTTCATATAATTAATTATAATACAATTTTGGACATCCTCTGTATACCCCCTGGATGCCCTCTGTACAATGGTACATGTTGGTTTTTGGCCCGTTTTTACATTATTTTCACTCCAAAAACTCATAAAATACTCAAAAAATCACTTCAGATAGGCTTCAGTGTGGGATAAGGCCCTCAGACTGAGAGGAGCAGGGACAGACAGCAGGTGCATCCCTCAGCAGATGTCTGAGAAGTCACAAAACCCCGCTAGCGGGCCAGCCAGCCATTCAGCAAGCTCATTGGCTACCAGCCCTGTCAGTCAAACATTTCTACCGACGTGATTGGCTCAGAATTCATCGATGACGAGTGATGACGAGTGATGACGTGGGTCCATCAGTCTCGGCAGCGGTTGGCTGGTTAGCCATCGGAGGGAGGGATGAGTCACTTGATTGGTTGAAATATGATGAATAAGCAACGGAAACCGATCAGTCGCCATATTGGATATCCTCAGCGCGAGTGAGAGAGGTCTGGATGTTTTTATCTGATAAAAAAATGGATTATTATCGGACGCGCACGCGGAGAGACGCGCCGCGTGCGCGCGCGGTGGCGCGTCTAATTCTGGATTATTTGCTTATTTCAAGACATGTTTTGGACAAAAGGCTATACTTTCTAGCTTTGCCTGGATGCATACGTTTGTACTGTGGCAGTTTTTGCTGGATTATCCAGATTATGGATCATCTGTGATCAGTTATGAGCCTCCAAAGGTGAGTTGCGCTGTTTACTTAATTTTGCTGTATGTTGGACAAATGTGTTTATATTACCCGCTGTGGTAATCACATCTGAAAGTGGTTTATACCAGCGGATTCATGAGAATATCAGATTTCTAACGGTACATAGTCTGTCTCTAACATACATAGCGTCTGTGGAATTTGCAAAATGCGTCTGGATATTTGATAAATGCATCGGGAGAAGTTGACCGGCCCGTGGGCGGGCTGAGCTTAAGGGGTTAAAGGTCTGGCAAGTGTTTTGTTGTTTGACCTCCTCAGGTATTGAGTTCCACTCACTAGCGCCCCCCACAGACCAGGCTGACTGACCAAAAGCACTCTTGACACAGTCTCCTCTGGCAGAGCCACGGTGATGCACACTTCTTTTTCTACTACAGATGAACTCTGCCAAAGGGGCTGGAGCCAAACCACGTATTGTTTTGTAGATTAGACATAAAGCTGAAAATTTTTGGAAACTGTCCCAGTTTTAAAGGTTATACTTTTTTAAGATTGCACAATGATGATAATGTCTTGGTTTTTTTGTCCAGAACTTTAATGGCTTGTTTGTATAAAGTTTGCAACGGCCGTGGCCAACACAGATGGACTGACAAACAGAACACACACGGAAAGTCCTTCATATCGCCAAGGCACCAGGTGAAAGACCTGAGGGCAGGAAGAACAATCAACAAAGGGGAGGAGCCAAGGAGCCTGAAACCCGAAAGAGTTTGAACACCACCTAAAACACACTCGACACAACAGGAACCCTGAGAACTCTCTGCTGTTTTCTTTTGTTGCAGGTTTAAGATCTTCTCCAACCAGTCTGCACTGGAGTCCTTGGCTGTGAGTATTTTCACTTTAGGGGAAACAGAAACATGCACAGGATGTTTCATGTGTTTCATGTTTGTGTGTGTGTGTGTGTGTGTGTGTGTGTGTGTGTGTGTGTGTAGCTAATTCCTCTGCAGGCACCACTGAAGACGATGTTACAGATGTCTGTGGTTCCTCTGATCAACAGTAAGTCTGGGACCATGCTGGGACTGGGACAGGACTGAGGGGACCATGCTGGGAATGGGACAGGACTGAGGGGACCATGCTGGGACTGGGACAGGACTGAGGGGACCATGCTGGGACTGGAACAGGACTGAGGGGACACATCCCTGAAGCTGCAGTGTGGATGTTTTGTGTTTTCAGACTGGACAAAGAGAGGAGTACGGATCCCACTTGCTGATGGGATGGATTTCATCGAGGAGGTGGTTGAGTATCACAACGTAAGAAGACTTTCTCATCAAACTTGCGTCTGATTGGCTGAAGGGCGGAGTGTGCTTGTGTTTTCAGTGCTGCTCCCGCTGACAGCAGCTGTGTTTTTCTCGTAGGGGTTTATTGTGATTGGAGCCAATCTTCACTTCAGTAAAGGACTGAGAGACATGGTGGCAGGAAGCATGGAGACCGCTGCCCAGAACAACACCCTGTGAAGTCTGCAGATGAAGACTCTTTACAGCAAATACACACTATTTAAATAAATACAGGAAAGAGGATATGAGAATTTCAGCTTTATTGCACCTTTCACGGATGCTGGAATATATTAACCCATTCTCACAAGCACACACAAATGGATCGTCGAATATGCAAGAAGCCCAATCCATCCATTGAGATGCTGTCTTGCTGAAGGACACTTGGGTACTTGGACAGGGGCATATGGGGTATGACAACTGCAACCTGTATGACACAATCTGACCAACAGGACACAGTAGGACCAAATTACACTTAAGATGATCCCATACGACCCAATGCCATGCAATATGAAACAATAAGATCCAATATGATCCAAAACCACCCAATATCAAATCAAGCTTTATTTTTATAGTGCTTTTCATATTTAAGGAAAAACAACCCAAAGTGCTGAACAGTGTTAAAAAATCAGTACAAAAACAAAACTGCACCTTCATCAAAGTCGGCGCACGCACCCAGGCACAGACCTGCAACCAGGTGTACACACACTTCCATACACATACAAACAAACACACACACTTTCATTATAATTGCTTACAAAAAGGAGACATGGCACTGAGCATCATGGGAAACACCACCGTTGGGGCCGTGAACACTAGGAGAGTCATAGGTCGTAACCGCTGGTCACCGACAGCCAGCCCCCCCACCCCACCAGAACCAAAGGCCCCCCCACACCAAGGTGGCAAGCCCCCCAGCCAGCCAGGACACGAGGAACCACACACAGCAGTCCCAGCGATCTACTCCCAGTGTGGAGGAGCCCCCCGTTGTGGAAAACCCCCTCTCAGTGTGAGGAACGCGCCCCCCCCCCCCCCCCCCCCCCCCCCCCACACTGAATGTAGAGAATGTAAGATGTGATACAAAGTTGATACAAAATAGGTAAAATGAGATTAAAAAGTAAAAGAAATTAAAGTACATAATAAAATTACATAAATAATGATGAAAGTCAAAGGAATGTAGATGTCAATTAATTAATGTCATGTAGCAGTGAAACATGGAGTGAGAAAGGAGAGAAGACGGCCTCCAGAACTGAAACTGGTTCCACGTGGCCTGAGATTTGATGGAGGATGATGTTAGGCTTAGAGTTAGGATTAAGACTGATGTTAAGCGTAAAATAATGGATGGTTAGGATTCAATTCAATTTCAATTTATTTTTGTATAGCCCAGTATCACAACAACAGTTGCCTCAGAGGGCTTCAAGATGTGTTTATGGGGCGACAGTAGCTCAGTTGGTAGAGCGGGTCGTCTTACAGCCAGAATGTTGGCGGTTCGATCCCCGCTCCCGCAGGCGTGAAACTGTTGTTGTGTCCTTGGGCAAGACACTTCACCCACCTTGTCTAAGTATGAAAGTTGTGAGAGTGAATGGTTGGTGGTGGGAGGGGCCGATGGCGTCAGTGTGCCCCAGGACAGCTGTGGCTACAGTAGTAGCTTAGCTCCACCCAGTATGGAGAGAATGAAGAATGTAAAGGGTCTTTGAGTGTCCAGAAAAGCGCTGTATAAAACCAATGCATTATTATTATGTGTTTTTAGAGAGGAGAGCGAGTAAGAGAGAGGCATTTTTCTGATGCGTTTTTCTGGAACCACTTATTTTCAGGGTGGTGCGTTGCCGGAGCCAATCTCACTCACTTGTGGGTGAGGGTGGGGTTCACCCTGGACAGTTTCAGTCTGTCACACATAGAGGCAAACAGCCAGGCATGCTCACATTCACAGGGTTAGGGTATGCAATGTAAAGCTCCCAATTCACCTCACATGTATGTTTTTTGACCAAATTGGTCTGATATTGTTTGGAATAGATAGATAGATAGATAGATAGATAGATAGATAGATAAGACCTTTATTTGTCCCGCATGGGGAAATTCCAATCTTACAGCATCAGAATTAAATGAAGGAACGGTTTCAGAAACTTCAGTTTCAAAAACCTAAGTTAAAAAGTATTAAAAAAAAAAAAAAAAAAAATATATATATATATATATATATATATATATATATATATATATATATATATGTACATGAGTCTTATTTAAATGTTAAAGCTGGTGTCCAGAGTTTCCGTTCGTTTCCAACGTATGTATCATTTTTCAACAGAGCTTAAATGTGTCATTCTGGTTCGATACTACAATATAATATTAGCATAAAGCAATATAAAGATTTATTAATGAGCCCCGCCTTCGTCTCATAGACCCCCATGTTATCTGAAAAAGCGCCCGTCAGCGTCAGCCAATAGATTTCGAGTTTCCGCATTCTCGTGTTGTCAAAGTGTGGAGCAGCCAGAGAGCACGGCCGCTCGCCCAGCAGAGGAGAGTTAGCGCTGCAGCAGATATATCCACTGTCTGCTGAACATCCACCGGAAACAGCTCACCATGGAGGATGCTGCAGGACTCAGAGGCTCTCATTTTCACCCGACAGATAATAGCGTGCACAATTAAAGGGGCGTGGCTTGGTCGCTCATGAAAGCAGAGGGAGGGCGGAGCCTGAGACATTGGATTAAAAAAAAAACCTCTCTCTTTCAAAACTCTGGACACGAGCTTTAATGTGATACAGCGTACATGTGAATATGAATTGGTACATTGCACTTTAGAATATTGCACATTAAAGTTATTTCACATTTAAGTTATTGCACATTTGCGTTAATGCACAGTGAGGTTGTTGTTGTCAGTCTGACAGCTGCAGGAAGGAAAGACCTGCGATACCTCTCTGTCACACACTCAGGGTGTAGCATCCTGTCCATTGTGATCCTCCTCCACAGGGTCCAGAGGACGTCCCAGGACAGAGCCGGCCTTCTTTATAAGTTTGTCCCGCCTCTTCCTGTCTGCTGCTGTCATGCTGCTCCCCCAGCAGACCACACCATAGAAAATAGCCGAGGCCACCACAGAATCATAAAAGGTCTTCAGGAGGCCCCCTGCACCCTGAAAGACTGCAACCTTCTAAGCAGAGACAGTCTGCTCTGACCTTCTTGAAGAGTGCAGTGGTGTTATGAGTCCAGTCCAGTTTATTGTTAAGATGAACACCCAGGTGTTTGTAAGACGTCACCATCTCAGTGTCCCCTCCCTGAATGTTCACTGGAGATGTGGAGGACTGGGGACGCCTGCCAAAGTCCACGACCAACTCCTTTGTTTTACCAGCGTTGATCTGGAGGTGGTTCAGCCGGCACCAGTCCACAAAGTTCTGGATAAGTCCTCTGTACTCCTGCTCATCCCCATTCCTGATGAGGCCACGATAGCAGAGTCATCCCAGAACTTCTGCAGGTGGATGATAGGTGGGAAAAGTCTGCAGTGTGGATGGTGAAGAGGAACAGAGCCAGCACCGTCCCCTGGGGGCCCCTACACTACAGAGGGGAAGTCCCGGGTCCTCACATACTGGGGCCGGTTGGTAAGGTAATCCACATCCAGCATGTGAGGTGCTGGTCCACTCCGGAGAGCTCCAGCTTGTCCCTCAGGACAGCCGGCCTGATGGTGTTGAACACTGCTGAGATCCAGGAAACGGACCCGAACAGAGGTCCTGGGGGACTCCAGGTGAGACAGTGCTGGTTGTTGCAGGAAGACGATGACGTTGTCTACTCCAGGGTCAGTCTGGTCTGCAAACTGCAGCGGGTCCATGGAGAAACTCACCAGGGGGCGCAGGTGGGCAAGGACCAACCGCTCCAGAGCCTTCATCAGGTGCGATGTCAGGGCCACGGGTCTGAGGCAGCTAAGGTCCTGGGGTGGGGAGACTTTGGAACTGGAACCACGCAGGATGTCTTCCAGAGACGTGGAACCCTTCCTACTTCCAGGCTCCGGTTGAATAGATGACCGACGATCCCACACAGCTGGTCCGAGCAGGACCTGAGCAGTCTGGGACTGAAGCCATCTGGTCCTGCTGCCTTCCTGGTCTTAAAGGAATACTCCGAAGATTTTGGACCTACGCCCTATCTCAATCATTTACAAGTGAGATAAGCTCATAAATACCTTTTTTGTGTCCGTTCGTCCAGTGCCTGGCTAGCACCTGTTAGCATTGTAGTTAGCTTAGATCAACTACAGCAGGTGAAGAGGAGACAGAGCCAGACTGAGAAAGTGGACAAAATCCTCCTTCCAGTGGTCCAGGGGACGGCGTATTAGCACGCGAAGTAAATCCGAATGGTTATAAAGCATTTTAAAAGACGTGTTTTCTTTTCAATCCCTTAAAATAATGTTTTGATGAACACAGACCTGTGCATGTGCAGTGCTCCGTGGAAGGATATACCGGAGCACAGCAGTAGAAGCATAGACTCAGCCGCTGTGCACCTGGTATATCCTTCCACAGCGCACTATGCTTGTGCAGATCTGTGTGTGTCAAAACGCTATTTTAATCCTTTTGAGCTGGTTCCTCACCTGGAGGGGTGTGAGGAATAGGCTGGAGCATGGGGGCTGAATGTAGCAGTGGGGGGGAGGGCTGGTGGAGGTGAGCAGAGTCCTGAGGGGGGGAAGTTGATGGGAGGGGTCGGGCGGGACGCCGGAGGATCAGAGGAGGGGGGCTGCTGCAGGGCTGCCACAGCTGGGGGAGGGGCAGAGACCTCCTCAAACCTACAGAAGTAGGTGTTAAGTTCATCCACCCATTGTTGGTCACCAGCTGCCTGGGAATTCGACTCCTGGTGGCCCAAGATGGTTTCAGGCCTTTCCAGACTCCCCTGGTGTTGTCGTCTTGCAGCTGTTCCTCCATCTTCTTCCTGTACATCTCTTTCTCCTCCCTGATTTTTCTCCTCAACTCCCTCTGCACACTCCTCCTTGTTCCTGGACTTAAAGGCCCTCTTCTTCTCCTTTAAAAGAGCCTTAATGTCAGGAGTAATCCAGGGTTTGTTGTTTGAGAAGTACCCCACAGTCCTGGTGGGTACAGCATTCTCCACACAGAAGTTAATACAGTCTGTGATGTGGTCTGTCAGGTTGTCTACGTCCTCCCCGTGAGAATCCCTGAATATATCCCAATCTGTAGAATCAAAGCAGTCCTCCAGAGCCTCTTCAGCCTCGTCAGACCACCTCTTCACCGTTCGGGACACAGCTGGTTGCCTGTTGACAAGAGGCTTGTATACAGGCAGGAGATGAACCAGGTTGTGATCAGATGTTTCCGGGGGGGAGGGGTGATGAGTTGTATGCCTCCTTGGTGTTGACATAGAATAAGTCCAGTTTTCTATTGTCTCTGGTGGCACATGTGACGTACTGAGTGAATTTAGGCAGAGTGGAGGACAGGGAGGCATGATTGAAATCCCCCGACATCAATAGGAGGGCCTGAGGGCTTTGAGTCTGCAGCCTGGTGATCACGGTGTTGACGTCACAGGCTGCATTGGCGTTAGCAGAGGGGGGAATGTACACAACAACGACAATGGCGTGTGAAAAGTCCCATGGCAGATAGTATGGCCTCAGACTAACAGCCAAAAGTTCAATGTCCGGGCAGCAGTGCTGCTCCTTGATGGTGATGTGCCGAGGGTTCCACCATCTATTGTTCACAAACGCTGCCAGCCCCCCTCCTTTCCTCTTACCGCTCATCACTGTCCTGTCTGCCCGTATGAGGGAGAATCCCTGCAGCTCGACGGTCGCCTCTGTGTGCAGCGTGCTCAGCCATGTTTCCATAAACAACGGCATGCTGCTCCGTCGGAATTCCTGCTGGTACCGGGTCAACGCTGCCAGCTCGTCCATCTTACTGGGCAGAGATCTAACGTTCCCCATGATGATGGACGGGAGAGTCGGTCTATAAGCTCTCCTGTTCTTGCTTCGTTTGTTCCCAGCACAGCACCCCCGGGTCCTCCTTCGTAGCTTGCGGTGGATTTGAGGTCGCTCCTCCAGTCTCACAGCTGCATTACGTAGGGTTAACAGCTGATCCCTGCTGTAAACAATGGGAGCCATTGTTGCTCGCAGGCCCACAGGTGCGAAGAGAACATTGAGGTTGTAAAAAAGTGAGTTAAAAATTGCACCAGACTCAAGTGCTCGGTGTTTTAGGTGCACTGTAGTTTCGCACACACCCAAAACTGAAAAAAGAGCAAGAATGCGAAGAAAGAAAGGAAAAAATTTGAAAAAACTCCTCGGCGTTTGCAGACCTGCTGTAAAGGGCTGCTGTAAAGGGCTGCCGCTCGTGCGGCGCCCCGCCCACTGCACACACCTGGTGAGGTTGTCACACTGAACCATTGAGATGTATTCCATCTGAGAATGCGTTAATTCTCCTCTGGTTAACGACTGAGAGACCTGAAGGATCTTCAGGAGGAGCATGAAATGGTTTTGTCTGCTATGCCTAAAAGAAAGATTGGATTTGGGCCCCCCTCCTGCTGCAGCAGGTTCCTGTTCAGGGTCTGGTTTTCCTCCAGAGGAGCCCAGCACGGTGAAGCTATAGTCACCCTTCACCCACTTGTAGTATGGAAGTTACATTTAATGCCTGTCATGGTTCTGGGCAGTGAATCAGAGTCTAGATCAACTCGGGGAGTGGAGCAGCAGGAGACTGAACACGACTGAGTTGCGCGGTACCTTTTTATATAAATGCAACAAAGAAACAAATAAACATAACATGAGTAGAAAACAAAACAAAAGAAAAAAATAGTCTTGACAAATAAAGTGATCTATATACAAATGCAGATTGTGTCAACAGCGGACACTAACGCCTTTTCCGTGATTATTGATCACCCAGCCGGATGAGGTTACAATAAGGTTTAATACGGTTCCCGTCAGACGGAGCATCGCAGTTCTTGGGTCCACTTTTAAAGGGGGAAATCCAAAGTTTGGGAGGGGATTGTGATGGTGGATAAGTGGCCCATAGATGGGTTGCAAAGGGAAACAAAGGAAGCAACTGCAGAGGAGAACTGTCCTACCGGCCCAGCCTGAGCAGGTTAGGTTCCACGTCAGGCCGGCTCCCAGATACAGCCTTCAGTTCAGGCCTAGTGACTCGCCATCAACCTGGCCTGCATTAAAACAGGACCAATCAGTTTACACTATGCACATCAGTCAAGACGAGTCAAAATTAGAAAATATAATCCATGCTGTACAACACATCGTCCGTTATTAAAGCTCAATTTGAATAAATACAGAATAAGATATTCAGTGCAGAACATCACAAGCTCCAATAAAGTGCAAACAGCCCTTTATTGCCCCATTGAAAGGTATTAGTTTGACAGCTGTTGTTTGAGACATGAAAAAAGTGTGTAATATGTGTTCCTGGACGATTAAATACATTATTTTTTTTTGACTCATATGAGCTGTCAGTTCTGAAAACTAGGATATTTTCCTCCTCCTCCTCCCTCTCACGTCCATCCTGCCATTTCTATTTACCTGATGAGATGCCACTTTTGGCAAAACATGTCTTTGCAGGTGTTTAATCGATAACTGATTTCTTTAAATTTCAATATATGGACTTAAACAAGTTCATCTATGAACACACCTAACCCTAACAATGCATCATACTATTAAACTACCAAATGCTCCTTCAGTAATCACACTGTGGTGCTGTACTGACAAGTAATTACACAACGAGATAAGAGGAAGACATCTGGACACAATTCAAAATGTAGAGAGAAGCATGAAGGAGCGCAGGAGGCAGTAGGGAAGAAGAGACTGTTTTCTCTGGATTTACACTTGAGCTGACATACCTAAACAGGTTGGAGGGCATCATGAAAGAAAGAACATCAACAAGTCTTTGCCATCTGCATAAAGAATCAGACACAGGTGAATATGTGCCGGAAATATATGAGTGAAAGAAGAAATATGATGGAGGGTTTGAGGAGAGAAGGAGGAGTTAATAAAAGACTGGGGCGAGGTGGGAGAGGCAGACGATGTTTGAGTAGGTTATTAATTAAAAGCAACTGTTTGAATAAAGTCCAGACTGATGGGGAGCTGTGTACATGGGCAAAGCCAGTAGGGGGCGGCAGAGACATGGAGGCAACCTGCCTCTAAACTTCAAAGAAGAAGAAGTTCTGCCTGCGCATGCGTGTCAAAGTCCTGCCGGGAGACATGGAGCGGCAGAGGATCCTGTGTGTGGGACTGGTGTGTCTGGACATCGTCAGCGTGGTGGACAAATACCCGGAAGAAGACTCGGACAGCAGGTGAGCGGCAGCCCGCGTTTCCTCCAGCTGCGCGAGAGCTGCTGTCCGCTGTGTGTGAGTGTGTATGTGTGTGCTGTGTGAGTGTGTGTGTGTGTGTGTGTGAGAGAGAGAGAGAGAGAGAGAGAGAGAGAGAGAGAGAGAGAGAGAGAGATTCACGGATACTCTTCCAGGATTTTGTTTTCTTAAAACATGAGTTTAAGCTCAGCTTCTGTAGTTTTGTTGGGGATTATTCCATATGCAGACTTTGACCAGCTGATCATTAACAGCTGCTGACATGCTCCAACGCCACCTGTCAGAGTCCAAAGGTCAAAGTTCCTGAGCTGAGGTGAGGGAGGAGGCGGATGTTAGGGTGGAGGTGGTGGAGGAGATGAGATTAGGGTGGAGGTGATGGAGGAGATGAGATGAGGTTACGGTGGAGGTGATGGAGAATGTTGAAATGAGTGAGGAGATAGTGGCTGGATTTAGCATCATTTAATAACATCCAGAGCAGCCAGTAACATCAGGACATGGCTCACATGTACCGGAGGGGAGGAGAGCGCCTCAGAGGAAGTACGGCAACAGACACAGACCATTTCTCATGACAGCACACACACGATCATGTGACTGATCACATCCTCTCCTTTAAGTTTATGTCCTCTGTGGAAAATGTTAATGAACAAACTGGTGCAGAAGACAGACATGGCTATCTAATAATAAACATCTCTGCATAAAATTTACGGTGCATAATAAACTCAATTGACAGAACATTTCTCTTGGAATTATCCAGATGCATTAAGGCACTGGGAACACTGAAAATATGCCAATCACTTTTACCCGGGTGTTAGACATTAGCATAATGTGTTTGTTTTTTTAAAACAATATCAACAACATTTGCGTGAAAACACATGACAATTCCTCATCTTTCTATTCTTTCTTTTTTTTTCAAACAATATCAAAACATTTGCGTGAATTTATTTTTTTTCAGCTTGTAAACATGCAGGTCAGTCTCTGTACTTTGGATTCGGCTTAGAGATCCGGCCTGAACGTCTCACATAACGAGAACATGGTGCGGCCTGGGGATTTTGTTTGCTCCCTGTTGGGATGGCAAGGGGGCGGCTGAGAGACGTAAGGAGATCGGGGTTGCAGTGTGGTTGGAAGAGCGTCCAATGTGCCTGGTACAGCTGGTTGAGAGCAAGGGTCATTTGGGTCGACATGCCGAGATGGTGGTGGTTCATCAACAGGAAGGATGTGGCGGCGATTCCTCCTGTAGATCCCACCGTTGGATTGAATAATGTAAGAGCATAACTCTTTACCAGCTCTTGTCACTGTGCCAAGGCGGTCGTGTCCCTTTGAGGTTTGTAACCGGACATCTTGTCCTTCTGCAAGTGGCACTAGTGTGCAGCTTGTTGCATCGTAGCACCGTTTTTGAATCAGTCTCTTCCTCTGAAGTTGCGCAGCAACCTGTTTTGGGCTCTTTGGGGCAGGAGCTAGCAGATCGTTGTTGACAGGAAAGGTTGAGCGCGTTTGACGGGACACGAGACGTTGTGCAGGTGATCCTAGCATGTTGTCACGAGGAATGTTCCTGAGGTTTAGCAGATTGAGAAAAACGTCAGTCCCATCTCGGTGTGATTTTTCCATTAGTTGCTTTGCGCTGCGGACTGCACGTTCGGCTAATCCATTGGACTGTGGGTACTGTGGACTGCTGGTGACATGAACAAGGTCCCTGCTTGGCAAAGTCTTGAAAGCGTTGACTTGTGTACTGTCTGGCATTATCTGAGATCAGGGTATGGGGTGCTCCATGAACAGAAAAGTGTCTCTTTAGCTTTCTGATCACTGTAGCTGAAGACATGTCTCAGAGAAGATCTGTTCCAAACTAGAGCTGCCACAAACGATTATTTTGGTAGTCGACTAATCACTAATTATTTTTTCGATTAGTCGACTAATCGCATCATATATAAATTAAATGTAGAACATAGTTTATCGCACCACCCTGAAGCTGCTCTTATATAGCCACAATTAGATTTCAGCTTTAAGTGTTTAAGGTATATTCTAACTAAAAAATAAAGACAATTCAGATGATAGTTCATTAAACCTTTATTGAAATATGCAACAAACACTTGTTTAACTGTGTACCATAAAGCGCAAATACTTGAGTAAAATAAGGAAAAGGCACTTGCCTAAACAACACAAAAATAAATCCTTTATGTTAATTTTTTCTGAATTTGTGTTTGGCATCAAGCAGAGCAACATTGAGGCAGGCTCCTGTAACTAAGGAATTATTAAAGTTTTCGTCTCACTGACTCAAAACAAAAGTGCATTTTGTGTTCAGTGCTCAACTGTATACAACTTTATTCCACTCTGACTCTACATAATCCCAAACTCCACAGGGCTCTGGTTCACCGCCAGGACAGTCAGCATTTCTACATGTTGGAGACAGGCTGCTCTCTCTGGGAGCAGATGTTCTGCTGCAGAGAGAATCCGCTCCGATGGGGTGAAGCTCTGAAACATAACGGTAGAAAACATCAGCGCGACGTCACTTCTTATTAAAACACATCACTGTTAGAACATTACAGAAAACATTAAATATGTGCTAATGGCAGCTAATGAATCAAATCGTCACCGCTAATGTTAACAGCTATGAGTAAATAGCAAGTTAGCCCTCTATGCTAATATTATTAGCTTACCGAGATGACGGGCAATCATCGTTCTCATGAGCCACGACGTGCTTCCGTTTCGGGTGCTCATGCATCACAGCTGTGCTGCCGTGGAAGGCAGGTTCTGTCCTGCAGATGCTGCATTGCACTTTTCTCTGAGGTTTTCTTGTCATGCTCCCACACTATGGAGCTCCACTGCTGCCAGGCGGCCATGTTGTCGCAGCTGACATGACTGCGCATGTGTGTCAAACAGAAAGGCAGACGCAGACAAAAACAATTAAAAAAAAAAAACCAGACGCGTCGACTATTAAATTATTCGTCAGTGATTTTAATAGTTGACATAATCGTGATTAATCAACTAATCGTGGCAGCCCTATTCCAAACCATCCTGAGTGTGAGTCTATGAGTACTGAATACTGCTGACCATGCCATTCCAAAATGTCTGTTGCAACTGTGGACCATGGCAGGGTGGGAACAGGATGTGGTTTTAGCGGTTCCTTCTGCTGGTGCGGATGTGTACTGTTACATACTGCACAGGACAGTAGTTCTTTTGTGATGTCCTTGTTCATGTTGGGCCAAAACACTGTGCTTCTGGCTCTGCATTTGGCTGATTCGAGGCCCAGGTGACCTCTGCGCATGATCTGTATGTACTCTTGTTGCAATGAGTTTGGAATGACTGGTCTATGACCCTTGACAACGATACCATCTTCTACTACCAGCTCATCTCTGTATGGAAAGTATGACTGGATAGAGAGGGATACCTGGTGTCTTTTGGTGGGCCATCCGTTCTGGATCACGTTGCTGAGGGACTGAAGCACCTGGTCTCTCGCCGTGTGCTCTCTGAGTTCATCGAGCCTCGCTGTGGAAACAAAAGTGACAGACATCACCTCAAACGAGTTGTGAGTACTTGACGTTTGGGAGTCAGTGCTGGTTGGGGCTCGTGACAGGGTGTCAGCAAGGTACATGTGTTTACCCTTTGTGTAGATCAGAGTGATGTCGAAGGCTTGTTAGCATAGCAGCATCCTCTGCAAACGAGCTGGGGCTGTGTGGATTGGTTTTTTAAGTTCGGTGACCAGAGGTTGGTGGTCTGTTTCAGTGACTGTGTGCTTGCCATAGATGTAATCTTTGAATTTGGTACATGCGAAAACAACTGTAAGAAGTTCGTTTTCGATCTGCGCATAGCGAGTCTCCGTCTCTGACAGAGTGCGAGATGCATATGCGACAGGTCTTCCATCTTGCAAACTTGCTGCATCGAATCCGTAACGAGATGCATCACAGGTTAGTGTCACTGGCTTCTTTACATCAAAATTAAGGATCGACCGATATGACTTTTGTAGGGCCGATGCCGATTATTGTACCTACGGAAACCGATATGTTGAACCAATATTCATTTGCAGTAAAAATGAACATTTTGCTGTCAAAATGTAGCTGTGGGTGGGACATTGTTACACAGCCCAGAGTAGTGACTTCAGGCAGAGAGAGAGATGGCTGTATATATGATCCAAAGAGCAAATTTTTAAATGAATTTATTTTATCGGCTATCGGTAGAAAAGAAAGGCTGATGCCGATTATTAAAACAAAGCCTAATATCGGCCGATATTATTGGCCAGGCTGATAATTGGTCTATCCTTAATCAAAATACAACAGGACTGGTGAGTTAGACAAGCATGACTTGAGATCTTTGAATGCTTGTTGGTGTTGTGGGAGCCAGCACCATGCAGTGTCCTTGTGAGTCAACTGCCTGAGTGGTGCTGCAATGTTACTGAGATTTGGGATGAACTTCCTCAGATAGTTAACCATGCCCAGGAGGCGCTGCACTGCGAGAGAGTCTTGCAGAACTGGCATATTTGTGATGGCTTCAGTTTTTGTGGGGTCAGCCTTGAGGCCTTCTTTCGTGAATATGTGACCCACGTAGCAGACTTGGTCGAGATGAAACTTGCACTTTTACCGATTGAGTCTGAGTTTGATCCACAGTCCAGAACTTTCTTTAGATGAGCATCGTGTTCTGCAACATCGCGAGTGTTCAAGTCTTTAGGGTTAATACACAGTCGTATTTCTTCTTGGTCTCTTTTGTGTGCTGCAACCATTGATGAAAGAGTCCGTGGGTTCAGAGAAAGGGGGAAATGACTCCAGTGGGTGTCATGCTGTCTAGTTCGGCTTTGACACCTGCCTGCATTGCCAATGGGATGCGACATGCTGGACGGACGACTGGCTGTACGTACAGTAGACTTGTAGTTCTCGAGACCTGTCTCGGTCTTGAGACCACTTTTTTGTGGTCTTTTCTCGTCTCGGTCAGGACAGTCTTGGTCTCGGGTCTCGCGGTCTCGGAGAGATTTGTATGTTGCGGCTGGTGGTACATTTTCAAGGTGGAGCTTCATCATTCTCCAGTTTCAGTGCTCTCCGTCCGCTCCTCTCATTAACCCTCTCCAGTAACATTTACGGCGGCTTGGACCTCAGTGAGGCATTCAAAACAATTGGAAATTCGCAATGTTTACAGAAATGAAGAAATGACAGACAAAAAAAAAATCTTAGTATCTGTGAACCACTGTGACAATATAAAACATATTTGAATCATGCTCTTTTTTTAAGAGAAAAAGTCAAAGTCTCCCTTGCTAAGTGCGTTGCCTATCTCCGTTTGGTAACCCCAGGCCACACAGCTGCTGTGAGTAGTGGAAGCTACAGTGGGGGGGTTAGACCTCTGGTAGCTCTGTGTGTTCGACCCCTACCCCATTCTATATAAGCCGAGCACCTGGCTAGAAGGCAGTAGGTACCATCAGGGTTTCCCCCAGCGCTTTATAGGCCTGGCGGGCCGCCAGGCTTTTCTTGCCCCCCCGCCAGGCTAAGCGTCGCTTGTTTATTTATTGCAAATATTTTCAGTCCGCCCGCCCGCACTGCAGCGCCTGGACAAACGGAGAGGGACCCAAAGAAAAAAAAAGCTGCGCTCTGTGACCCAGCAGTGCAGAGACTCGACATGTGCGCTCTCTCCCTCTCTCCACTTCCACTCGGACGGTTGAACGCACGGTCCTGACCCGCGTCCACGCGCTACCCCCCCGGTCCCAACCCCCGACCACACGATCCGAAGCGTCACGCTATCCCCCCGGCCGATCTGCGGTGGGCTCCTCTAGCAGTCCAACCACCAGGCTTAGCAAGTTTTCTGGGGGAAACCCTGACCATTTTTAAGGTCTTTGGTACGACCCGGCCGGGGCACAAACCCACAACCTCCTGGTTGTGAGGCGGATGCTCTACCACTAGGCCAGACTTTAAAGAGTATGGAGAGTTTAAATGTATGTAATTGTCCACATGTCTCACACTTAAAAAATGCCCATATGTCTTATACTTAAATAACTTTATCAAACTTAAATCATGTGTATTAATCTCCAGGCTTGGGCAAGTTACTAATTAAAAGTAATCAGTTACTAATTACTAGACAAAGTAGCTATTGCATTACTTTAGAAAACAGTATTTAAATATGGCAGAATTCAAATTCCATCTTAATGGAATTTTACTGACATGTTCAGTTCTTGATAATAAAACTGAATATATGATTAATGGAATAAATGAACACTTGACAGAATAAATTATAAACAGGAAACACTACAGTAATCTAAATTATTCAAACATTGCTGTGTGAGAATGAAAAAAGACACCAATCAAATTCAATTTCTAACTGTAGATAGAGTTTCTATATCTATTGACGTAGATATATGTAATGGTATCTGTGGAGGAGGGGTTTAATAGTCATGTCAGTCCTGAACGGCACTCAAGATTCAATCCTCAGACAGTGTAGAAACAGCGTCCTGCAGCCGCCACACAGACTTGGTGTCAACATTTCTAGTGAGTTCCCTCAGAGACCTGCTCCTCTCTGTTATTGAGCCCGCAGTTAAATAAAATCTCATATTTACGCAGCTGGACCCAGGATGCTGCTGATGTTCTACAATAGCAGCAACACAATCCAAAACAGATTTTGTCAAAACCATCAAAGAGGAGTACAAAGAGGTATTCAGTGACGAACTCGGAGAACTGCCAGTAACCTCCACAATGACATTAGATCCAGTTCTACAGTAGACTTGTAGTCAAGGCCGCCTCAACCGAGACCAAGACACTACCGAGACCAGAGAGTCTCAAGACCAAGACCAAGACCAAGACCAAGGCCGACAGGTCAAGACCAAGACCGGTTCAGCTCAAGACCAAGACGGAGACCAAGATCAAAACAAAAAAGAAAAAAATGTTTTTTTTGCCATCTTGCATTTTATTTCTTACATTTCAAAATAAAACATCACCGTCACCTTCAAAATAATCTCCATCCACATTAATGCAGCGCTCCAGCCGTGTCTCCCACTTCACCAATGCGTCGTCAGACCCGTGTGTAATTGTACCATTCTGAGCCGGCTGTGATTTTTCTGTCCCCTCCTCCACATCTGCAAACCGCTGTCCCTTCAGCTGCTTCTTCAACCTGGGGAACAAGAAAAAGTCCCTGGAGGCTTCATCTGGAGAATCAGTCGGATGGGAGAGGAGATTCGTCTCATTCTTCTCCAGAAACTGCGTGAGGCGCAGCGCCATGTCCGCTGGCGCTCTGTGGTGGTGGATCAACCGGCTCCACTCCGCCACGACGCTCTGCTTCCTCCTCACATCCTCACGGAGCGTCTGAGGACTTCCTGTAGTAGTCCTGGTTTACAGTCTGACCTGGAGGGACAGACTCGCTGTGGACGAGACCCTGGACAGCCAAGAAGCAGCTCAGCATTGTTTTCATGCTGAGCGGACCTGACGCGCCGACATCTGGCCCTTCTCAGACCCCCGGACCACTCATGGACCTGAGTCTTCCCCAGAGCAGCATCCTTGTAGGCTTGCTGCAACAAGCTGAGTGTTTCTGCTGCTGTTTTTCCAGCAAAAAGCAGAATTTAATGTTTGCGCTGCTCTGGCTTCACAGTCAATGTCGCCATTTTGGAAAAAAATCGAAGACGCAGCTGCACTCTGTTGCTATAAATAGCGCCTGACAGGCGTCAGTGTCACTCTGGGAGCTCAGATTTTTCACAGATGTGCACGAGGCTTACCTGCAGCACATCTGACGGCCAGAAGTCGAAACTCATTATTATTATTATTTTATGACCAGAGTCCGGGAAATTTCCGGTACCCCCTCATATTTAAGTTTGTTCGTTTCAGTCTAAAAAGCCACTCTGAGGAGCCTCCTCACAACAGGCTGGTTCTGAGCCATTGTAATTTAACCATCAAATCATTAATTAATAAGATGTTATTGATCAATCAGCAGTGTCCCAAATGAGCAATTTAATGAAAATGGGTGAATAAAAGAAAATGAGCTTTGAGGAAACGTCAGTCTCCAAAAGGGAAAAAAATAATTTTAACTTATTCTTCATCAAGACACAACTGCTTTTAAGTCAGAGAAGAGTGAGGCTGATTCTATGAGCGCTAAGCTGTTACAGCCGTACATTTGTCACAAAGTACACTGTGTGTGTGTGTGTGTGTGTGTGTGTGCGCGTGAGCGTGTGTGTGTGTGTGTGTGTGTGTGCGAGGTCTGTCCTCATCGGTTGGGGTTGGAGCTGCGTCTCTGGAGTACAGAGGGGAAGACGGCGAGGAGGGGAAGATGGGGATGTTCCCTTCTCCGTGTGTCTAATACCCCTTTTCGACTGCACTGGCTCCCGGGCCAAATCGGGGCCGGAGCCAGGGCCAAAGCCCCGGGCCTCCTGAACACGGGCTTTGCTTTTCGACCGCCTTGGGAGTCACGGAGGCGGAGGCGGAGCTACGTCACAGCGTCACTGCAGAACATCAGTACGTCACTGTGGACGCAGGCTGCTCACATGCTAACTAACCACAACAATGGAGGACTCCCAGAAATGTTTCTGGCTCTCTATTTTTCATGGCGAGCTATCAAATCATCAAGCTGTTAGCCACGCCCACCCTTGTCTCATCAGCTACGGCGTTTGAGAAAGAAGGTAAATATCAGACGTTTTATTGCTCTTTAGTGAACGCGTTACCGTTAGCTTAGCTGCTAACCAGTACGCTAGCGTCAATCATGTCGTGGTTAAACAGATTCAGTAAATGTATGATGATGTCTGTGTTTCTCTTTCTAGATTATCTTCAGGACTGAGCTGCAGATCTCCTGCTGCCTGGTTCCTCCTGGTTCTTCCTGGTTCCTCCTGGTTCCTCCTGGTTCCTCCTGGTTCCTCCGTCACGCTGTCGCTGGACACATTCCAGCAGCATCAGTTTGTGCTAAACTTCTGTGTGGTGGACTTATTTCAATACTTCTGTGATCTGATGGAGGATTTTAATCTTTCTGGTGACTGATGTTTAGAGTGACTGAAGGTTCTGCGTTCTGTCTACAGAACAGAGGGATCATGTTGTTCCGTCTCCACCGCTGCTGTTACTGATGTTTCATTAAATAAATTGAAGTGAGGAAATCACCACGGTGTGTTTGTTCTTAAACACCCTGCTATCATGATCTCATAAACTAATCTCAATAACTGAATTACTTTTCTGTAAGTAGCATGTAGACAGATCATGTAATCAGATTACTGAGCAGGTGTAGCTGATTTTTACCTGCATGGTGTGATGGTGACAAATATGACACAAAATATTTATCTGTTATTCCAGCTGCTTTTATTCACGCCACACCGGAAGAACACCAAAGATAAATAATATTTACACAAAGGGAAGCAGTCCAGTCTGCTCATGTTGTTTAGCTCCCCCTGCTGGCCGCTCCAGCTGCTGCAGGTCCAGATGCTCCACCGGACCGCCATCAGAACCGCGCTTCGTTTTGCTGAATAAAAGCACAGAAACAAGAACAGCTGTTAATAAATACATATTCTCTACATTCATAAGAAAACCAATAAATGCTGTACTGTGCGGTCATGAGTTGGTCCTGTAAACAAATCTTACCGGGTCTGGTCTGGGAGGACGCCGATCCAGATGTCCTGCAGGACGGTACCGGTCAGCTGCAGGACGGTACCGGTGCCGGTCGGCTGCAGGACGGGACGGTGAGCTTAACGAGGCTGATGAGCGGCGCTGCTCCGGTGAACTGCGACCCAACAACTATAAAACAGAATCAACACAAATGATTGCATTTCAGAATTTTTATCATTTCTAGCTTCAGATTCTCAGCAGGCTCACAGCTCGGTGCTTTAAGAATGAAACTTACCAGGAAACGGAGTCATGCAGCAGCTGCTTCACTCCCGTTGGATCCAAACCGGGTCTGCGCTGCTCCGCCAAGTTTCTCCTGAGCTTCTGCTGCAGACCACTGCACCAGGAAGCCCCAGTCTCCTCCTCAGACCACCGCTTATTTTTAAAATCCATTTCTTGGCTAAATTAAACTAAATTAAATGCTGCTCCGCCGTAGCTTTCTGATAAAAAAAAAAAAGGCGACTGCGTGTTTTGCCGGAGGAGATGTAACCCCGCCCCCCCAGGGCCTGACGTAATCGGCTCCAGCTCGGGGCCTGAGCTAGCCCAGCTGCGAAGCGGGACCTGAAAAGCCCAATTTTTGGGAGCCAGAGCCAGGGCCGCTGTTGGTGCGAACACAAGGAACCGGTTCAAAGTTGGGACTAGCCCCGATCTGGCCCTGGAACCAGTTTGGTCGAAAATGGGTATGAGAGTTCAAATAACACACACCGTTCCCACAGCTGTTTACAGCCGGCTCAGATACACTCAGAATGTCACCGTGCAGTGCTGCGGCACTTCTCATGGAGACAATCAGTCCAGAGCTGCAAGTCGGCACTGGTGTCACAAAATCTGGTTCCGGTGGGCTTCTGACCAATGGCACTGACCAGTTTGGCCACCCGGGACAGGATGGGTCTCACCAATGCCACCATTAGGTGAAGAGGTGGTAGTGCACCCAGAAATGGACTGGAATGGACCCTGCTGTTGACATCTGGAGCATGCTTGGGGTCCTGGTTCAGTAAAGTCTCTTGTGGGCCTGATGGAGGCGTCGTCCTGGCTCAGTAATGTCTCTTGTGGTCCCACCTTCAGGTCAGGTCAGCTCAGAGGAAGTGTGGTTTTACGCCTCATGTCCGTCTGATCAGCCTCTTGTCAGTGGGGGGGATTGGCAGTAACAGGCCTCAGTGGTAAGACCCTAAACTTTCAGGGTCATGGTTAGGGTGACCAGATGTCCCGCATTTTAAATACTTTTCACACGTCCCACAAATTGAGATAATGCCCCGCATTGTTAAACACCTTAAAGCTTCGTGCTTATGTTTTTATTTTATTTTTTTTTTTTTCCCTTTGAACTTTCGTCAATGATGTATTACCCGTTTCTCAATTCATGGAGGACTGGGGGGTGAGGGAACAAAGGAGCATGTCTGTCCTGTGCGTGTGTGTGTGTGTGTCTGTTCATGTTTATATGTGTGCATTTATGTATGTTATTGTAAATTGTGTTAGATATGTATGTGTTTATGGACCCCCTCGAAAACGAGATGCTACATCTCAAGGGGCAGTCCATTAATAACACTTCAAACTTGTTATTGACAGTGGCACTTGATTTTTTTGAAAAGCAGTCTCATCGAGGCCATAATCTGCCGCTGATCAAACAGCTGTGTGTCTGTGGTCGGTACATGGGAGAGCCGTCCTCAGGGGGCGGGGTTAGCTCTGGGATGATCTGTCAATCAATCAAGACACGGGTGTGCGCGCCCGCTGCCCGACCCTGCCCCGCCCAAAACAACAACATCGCTTTGGCATACAGCAGTAGACATGGAGGAAAAGATGAAGGCACGAGTCGTAAAAAAAGGAAATGCAGCTGCAGTAAAGAGTGGGAAACCATTTACTCCTCCTGGGTAAGACCAGTGCAGGGGGACTGCACCAAAGTTTTTGTGACGTTTGTCAAAGCAAGTTTTCCATTTCACATGGAGGTGAATATGATGTGAGGCGACACCAACAGTCTGAGATTCACAAAAAACGTGTGGCTCAAAAGAACAGCTCCCATTCCATGGAAATGTTCCTGCTGAAACCCAAAGAAGACTCGAACACAGATGAGGTGACAGCAGCTGAAGTAACGAGCATCTACCACACTGTACAACACTCCCTATCATACAGGTCAGGAGACTGTGGCAGTAAACTAGCATCTGTCATGTTTCCAGACTCTGAGATTGCGAGGAAAATGGCATGTGGTCCTACAAAGGCAGCAGCCATAGTTACAGATGTGCTTGCACCAGCCTCTGTGGAGATTTGTTTGAGAGAATTTAAAACACCACTGGTTGAAGAACTCTCAAGTGAAAAAAAGTCTACACACCATTTTTTTTTTCTGTGGCTTTAGATGCATCTAATCATGGCACTACAAAATTATTCCCACTTTCTTTGAGGTATTGGACACCAGAGCTGGGTTTGAAAAGCAAGATTCTCGATTTTTATGAGGATAGCCATGAGTCAGCGGCGACCACACACCGCCAGATAACAGGCAAGTTACACGGAAATGGCCTGCAACTGGACTTGATTTCAGCCTATACAGCTGATAATGCTAGTGTAAACTATGGGAAAAACAATTCTGTTTTTCAGTAGCTGAAGGCAGGCAACAGTGGCATTATCAAGGCAAACTGTATGGCACACATTGTGCACAACTGTGCAAAGCATGCTGGGGATTGACTTGACATAGACATTGATTCTGTGGTTAACAAAATATACAGTCACTTTTCAGTGTCTGCACAGTGTACAGAGGAATTAAAAGCAATGTTTGCCTTTGTGGAGAAGACTATCTTGCTGTCCAGAGAAATGTACCTACAAGGTGCTTGAGCCTGTGGTCGGCTGTCGAGAGGCTACACAAGAGCTGGGATGCCACGAAGTGCTACTTCCTGTCCCTGGGAGAAAGTCATTGCCCAAAAGCACTGTGGAATCTGTTTAAAGCGGACCAAGATGGTGAGGGGCAACCACTTCAGTTACAGGTCTACCTGGCTTTTCTCAAAAACACTTTAAAGGTGTTTCATGATGTGGTTCTGACGTTGGAGGGAGAAGACGTAGTGCTCAACCTGAAGACCAAGCTGCAACAAAGAGATATGATTCTTTTTTTGGAATGGAGACCAGGACTTTACTCAGAAAATTTCCTGACCAAAAAACTGCAACAATCAGACAGGACTTCACCAACTTTTACAAGACAGCACTAAAATACCTGGAAAAGTGGTACAATTTCACAGATGATAGCTATCGGAAGCATATTCCATCCTTGGCACTGAGGAACAGCTTCAAATTCTCTCATCTCAGCGATGCAGTGGAGGTTCTACAGATAGGGGGGAAACTGGACATGGACGAACTCTGAGGAATACTGCGCTACTCTACCACGCCAACAGGAAATTGTTGAGAGAAGAGCTCCTGTTCTGGAGAAGTGGTCGCTCCTGCTTAAAGGCACAAACACACCCAACCTGATGGCTGTGGCGTCATTTCTCTTCAGCATCGCTATCACCAACGCCTCTGTGGAAAGGGTGTTTTCCCTGATGTGTGCAGCATGGACTGATCAGAGAAACCCTTGCTTGGTGGAGCTCATCAAATGTGAAATCCAGGTCAAGACCAACTTTGAATACACCTGTAAGGAGTTCTACAGCTATGCACTAATGGAGAAGACACTACTAGAAGCTCCACGCTCCAGTAAAACGTATAAAGTCAAGCGGAACACCGAAGATAAGATAAACATTGTCTTAGAATATTGGGAGCACTGAACTAGTTTTATGCTGGATTTGCTGTGTTTTGTGTTTCACCCGGTGCTTTCCCTTGTGCTGAAGGTGCATTGTTTGTGTGGGTGAGACCTGCTTGCAGTTGCTGTAATGAAGAAACTGAAAGACTTCTGATGGACAAAATTATAAGAAAGAATATCAGCCATGTGTTCTCCTATGTGCTGTAAGGGCACTGATTTTGTTACAGTGATGGACAAAACTGAAAAAAAAATCATTTCATTTAACATATTGTTTGTTCCCTCCTGCCTTGACCAGTTTTACATTTGTATATAGGATTTTATGTAGTTATCTGTTGTTTTATGTAGGGCAAAATCTTTTACCTTGTTGCACCTTTATTACTACAAAGTGGCATCGTTCAGTAAATAAAAGGTTAATACAGATCATTTAAAATGCATTTTGGTGTAAGCCTAATGCCCCGTTCAGACCGGCAGCGAGTAGTGCGGCGAGATTGGCGCGATTCGCCCCTGGTTGGCCGCATGTGCATTTTGTGACCCAGCAGTGGCTGCCGCTGAATTTGCATCTCTGTCGCCGGCGGTCTTTTCGACAATGGCAGATGACATCGAAACATTGGCTTTGCTTTATTTGCTTGATGAACCCGACGTCGTCTTGGTGGTGAGTCCAGGCGACGTGTCTGGATTCGTAATATTTTGCAGAGGCGTTCAGAGTACGGTGAGTTTCACCATTTACTCCAGGAGCTGCATCCGGATGAAGGACGCTTTCAGCGGGACTTCCATCTCTCCCGGGTCAGTTTGACGAGCTGCTGTCCCGCTTCGGCGCTCGCATCGCCGACCAGGACACCAGCTACAGGCGCTGTATTCCACCGGAGACCCGACCGCTCAGTAAACTCACTGTTTAACTAACAGTAAACACCGTTTCACCACAATCGGTTTACTCAGTTTACCCGGGGACCCGACCTCCTCACTGATCTTCCTCCAAACTCCTTTTCTATCCTGTCCCGATAAAAACACGACGAAGGCCTCAGGGCGAGCGCTGATCACTGTAACCAGTTTCTCATCCATTTCTGGCGTTTCCCAGGGGCTCCGGTCCGTCATAAACGACGTCATATAGAGCAGCTCTGTGATTGGTTCCCCGCTCGCGAATTCCCCCAAAAAGTTAAACTTTCCCAACTTTCAGCGGCGAGAGAGGAGCGCACGGCCGCCGCGCGGTCCGCGAGAGTAGAGCAGCGGAGCGGCCGCTGCTGAGTTCGCTGAATTCTCGCCGCATGACCGCTCGCCACTTCTTGGCCGCGCGAAAGGCATATATTTTCTATGTAAATCGGCCGCTCTCACTGCGCTACTTGCTGCCGGTGTGAACACCCCATTATTCGTCTATTACTGTATTCTGAACTGAATGAATAAGGTGAGCCCAGTCTGCACCATTGTTTTTGTTCAGATTGTTTGATTTGATTTGTAGAGGCTATAGGCGAATGGAGCCTACTTCGGTAGCTTACAGTACATCTTACTTGAATATGTGCTTCAGTGTTGTTCTATTAATGTGCGTTCACACCGGACACGTCGCGGGTGTCGTGAGCGGCGCTTTTCTATGCAAAGTCTATGGTGGACGAGCGTCGTGGAGCAGCAGGTCGTCAAACTGGGCACGGGAGAGACGAAAGCAGCCCTGGAAGAGACCCTCATCCTCACGCAGCTCCTGGAGCACATGGTGAAACTCCCCAAATTCAGAACGCCTCTGAATAATGGGATGAACCCAGAGACGACGCCCATGTGCCCGATGATGACAACGCTGTCTAGCTTTATTTAACAAATAAAGCCAAGCCACTCTCCTGATGCGATCCGCCATAGCGGGAAACAGAAATCAGCCTCCCGCGCGCCAATAAACTGACGCGCGTCAAGAGCGTCGCAAGCGTCGTGAGCTTTGTGACCACCTGGTGTCAAGCGTCGACGACGCCCGCGACGCGTCCGGTGTGAACGCACCATTAGAATAAACACGTTAATGTTGTGATGTTTGAAGTTGAACTAAGGTCTTTTGTTATCTTACATGAACCTGAGAAAGTTGCTTTAAAATAAAATATCATATACTTGAGCAGAATACCGGTAGATTTTTAAAAATGAATTATTGAAGACTACAACATCTTGGTGTCCCACATTGTCCCACTTACATGTAGTCTCTGTCCCACATGTGGTAAATTGGAATCTGGTCACCCTAGTCATGGTGTCCATGGGAGTATGTGATGGTGAAGGAGCGTCTGGAGGAAAACCAGAGCCTGAGCAGTGACCTGCTGCAGCAGGAGGGGAGACCAAGTCTAATCTGTATTTTGGGAGTAGGAGACAAAGCAGCTTCAAGTTCCTGCTGAAGGTCCATCGGGTCTCAGTCTTTGACCAGAGGAGCAGGAACCTGGTCTGCCCCGTCACATCAGGGCTCCAGGACCATCCCCCCACTCCCCCCTCGCATCAGAGCTCCAGCACATCCCCCCATCATCGCTCCAGGCCCATCCCCCCAGTCCCCCCAGTCCCCCCAGTCCCCCCTCACATCAGGGCTTCTGCCGTCTCAGCTCCTCGTTGAAATAATCTTGTCAGTTGCTTGGAGAGTCCAGCTGACCGGCTCCATTCTGAATCTTAAGGTTTCGCAGATAAAGCAGAGCAGAGCTCTAAAGAGAGACTAAGGACAAATCAGCAAGTGGGGAAAAATGGACGGAGGGAGATAAGGACAGGAGAGCAGAAGGGGGACTTCAGTGTTTTTCCACATTGTGATTGGATTCTGTTCCTTCCAGGTGTGTGTCGCAGCGCTGGCAGCGTGGAGGAAATGCCTCCAACTCGTGCACAGTGCTGTCGCTGCTCGGGGCTCCCTGCTCCTTCATGGGCTCCCTGTCTGCAGGACCAGTGGCCGAGTGAGTACCAGCACACAGAAATGGCCCGGTTCCACCGGGCCCTGCTCGGGCCTGCGCCGCATGGTTCGCTGTAGACGGCCTCGGAACCGGTCGGTTTCCATTAGACAGAGTCCTGGCCAATGAACATCTGTAGTTTTTGCAGAATGTTCTTTTTGTTTAAGAGTTGTATTTTTGAAGGTTACTGAAATGTGATATCATGGAGAAGAAACAGGATTACTGTTCTTCAAAGCATGGAGCCAAAACTTCACTGCCAAACAGAAACTGTTTCTCCTCCAGTGCGTTCAAGACAAAATGAAACCATGACGCCTTTGTCAACAATCGCTAAAATGTTTATTAGGTTCGTACAGGACAGAGGGGGCGGGGCAGGGGAGGGGTCACACACTCCACACACACCTGCTGCTCCAATCCAGCACCAATGAGCGCTTGGCTGAAGGAAACGTCCTGGACTTTGTCCTTCCTCCCTAGAGAGGCAGTCCTCTGTCCTTTCTCACTCCACGTCTCACTACTGTCCATGACCTCTGTCTCCCTGCTGGTCCTTCAGCTCCCCTGCATGGATCCACCTGGACTGAGCAGAGCACTGGAACGTCCTTCTGTGTCCTCTGTCTGTCCCCTCAACCCAACTGGAATAGCAGGAAGTCTCCTCCTCTGAGCCTGGTTCTGCAGGGATCTCCTCCTCTGGGCCTGGTTCTGCAGGGTTCTCCTCCTCTGGGCCTGGTTCTGCAGGGTTCTCCTCCTCTGGGCCTGGTTCTGCAGGGTTCTCCTCCTCTGGGCCTGGTTCTGCAGGGTTCTAATCTGGGCCTGGTTCTGCAGGGTTCTCCTCCTCTGAGCCTGGTTCTGCAGGGTTCTCCTCCTCTGAGCCTGGTTCTGCAGGGTTCTCCTCCTCTGAGCCTGGTTCTGCAGGGTTCTCCTCCTCTGAGCCTGGTTCTGCAGGGTTCTCCTCCTCTGAGCCTGGTTCTGCAGGCTTCTGCTCTGAGCCTGGTTCTGCAGGGTTCTCCTCCTCTGAGCCTGGTTCTGCAGGGTTCTCCTCCTCTGGGCCTGGTTCTGCAGGGTTCTCCTCCTCTGGGCCTGGTTCTGCAGGGTTCTCCTCTGAGCCTGGTTTTGCAGGGTTCTCCTCCTCTGAGCCTGGTTCTGCAGGGTTCTCCTCTGGGCCTGGTTCTGCAGGGTTCTCCTCCTCTGAGCCTGGTTCTGCAGGGTTCTCCTCCTCTGAGCCTGGTTCTGCAGGGTTCTCCTCCTCTGAGTCTGGTTCTGCAGGGTTCTCCTCCTCTGAGCCTGGTTCTGCAGGGTTCTCCTCCTCTGAGCCTCGTTCTGCAGGGTTCTCCTCCTCTGAGACTGGTTCTGCAGGGTTCTCCTCCTCTGAGACTGGTTCTGCAGGGTTCTCCTCTGGGCCTGGTTCTGCAGGGTTCTCCTCCTCTGAGCCTGGTTCTGCAGGGTTCTCCTCTGGGCCTGGTTCTGCAGGGTTCTCCTCCTCTGAGCCTGGTTCTGCAGGGTTCTCCTCCTCTGAGCCTGGTTCTGCAGGGTTCTCCTCCTCTGAGCCTGGTTCTGCAGGGTTCTCCTCCTCTGGGCCTGGTTCTGCAGGGTTCTCCTCCTCTGAGCCTGGTTCTGCAGGGTTCTCCTCCTCTGAGTCTGGTTCTGCAGGGTTCTCCTCCTCTGAGCCTGGTTCTGCAGGGTTCTCCTCCTCTGGGCCTGGTTCTGCAGGGTTCTCCTCCTCTGGGCCTGGTTCTGCAGGGTTCTCCTCTGAGCCTGGTTCTGCAGGGTTCTCCTCCTCTGAGCCTGGTTCTGCAGGGTTCTCCTCTGGGCCTGGTTCTGCAGGGTTCTCCTCCTCTGATCCTGGCTCTGCAGGGTTCTCCTCCTCTGGGCCTGGTTCTGCAGGGTTCTCCTCCTCTGAGCCTCGTTCTGCAGGGTTCTCCTCCTCTGAGCCTGGTTCTGCAGGGTTCTCCTCCTCTGAGCCTGGTTCTGCAGGGTTCTCCTCCTCTGAGCCTCGTTCTGCAGGGTTCTCCTCCTCTGAGCCTGGTTCTGCTCATATGGATCTGTTGGGATTTCTCTGTAAACGCAGCCAGAACTTGCTCTTTGTGATCCTCCATCCAGCTGCTCCAGTAACATTGAAAAACGTTTTGAGTCTCTAACTCTCACCAGCCAACACAGCCTGTTCGGTCGGCGCCTCGCTGCTGTCCTGCCGCTCGCCGGTGTTGGCCGCAGATGGCTAAACCCGCTGCACCAGGCTCACTCCTCTCACTCCTCCAACGGGTTGATTATTGGGCGTATTATCACGTTGTTGTTTTTGGGTTATAAAAATGGCGGGTGTCAGTCTGACCCGACCGCAGCCGCTGTCACGGCTCTGCTGCTGACGTCACTCTGGCCAATCAGAGGACGGCATCTGCCCTCGTCACCTTCTGGGCCCCACTTGGACCCTCAGAGGAGCAGGAACCAGCAGGTACCAGGACCAAACCGTGTGGACCGGGGCCAAGCGGGGACGGCTGGACAGCGCCTTCAGTGTCCACAGTGTTGTTTGTCTGAATGCTGCAGTGAAACACATCTACCGTGCTTTGCTTTGCAGTTTTCTAGGGCATTTTTAACATGCTTTATTTTTATACATTTTCATATTGTCATGTCTTTTATGTAATGTGCAAACAAAGTATCCCTCATGTTAGATGAAGAAATGATAAATGATCTTCTCTCAAGGTAAAGGGAGAACCACGAACCTGTAGCCCTTTCAAATCATTTCTGTAAGATTCAAGCTGATTTTTGCGCTCAGGCCTCATTTACACACAGCCAGCTATAAGGCTGATTCTCACTCCAAACACCAGCAGAAGACTGAATTCTCCTCCTGGGATCAGCCAGCAGCAGACGACACTTCATTCTAGTCAGGACCCTTCATACTCCGAGAAGAAGTAACGGCAGCTCGGAGGCCACGCCCCCTCGCCGCATTCACTTGTCCGGATGTTTCCATGACGCAGTGAGAAGACAGAGCAGAATCTAAGATGATGAAAGAGGAGGAGGAACAGAAGCGTGTTTGAAGCTGAAGAGGAGGAAGAGTTGGTATAGAGATGAAGAAAAGACCACAGAGTTGGATCCATTTTGGTGGAAGCCGGTGGAACGAGGAAGTCCCAATCAGACGTACTCTACAGCAGAAGTAACTTCATCCGGTCAGCGCTGACAGGGAGGCACATGATTTTCTGAGCAGCAGCTGAGAACAGAAACGCCGCCAGCTGTTGGCTCACAGCAGACTCAGGGTTTGTTCTTCCTTCTGGAGTCTGAAGACACTTAAAGCCATGCTGACCAACGAGAACCGACGCAGTTCGCACATACGTGATGCTCGTGCTGCTGAAGCTCATCCCAACATTATTTTCAGTTTGGGAGATTAAACAGATTGAGCTTCACAGTAGCCTGTGCGAGTTACTGAGGGTTTGTTGAGCTGGTTGATAGCGAGATCCACAGCTAGCAACGCCTTCACAATGCTCACCACACTTCTGACTCCTTCTCCTTCGTCTGCAGGCAAAACGAGGACGGCATTGTGCAGGATCTTCACTTTGGCCCCAGTTGTCAGAGATAATCATTGTTGAATTGTAGTTTAACTTGTAAACAAAAGGCTAAACAGCATTTAACTTCACTGTTTTCGTTCCGTAAAGCATATGGGCGTCTGACACACCATCACCGCTGTGATGGTTAAATCATCAGACTGAAGTCGGCCAAGGTGATTGTCCTCTATGGCGTGATGCAGACATCAGCGTGAAGCTCTCAGATGAAATGGTTTTCTGTATCTGACAGGAAGTGTAAACAGTTTCCTTCTGTAGTTTTATTTTGGAGGACTTTCAGAGGTTCTGCATCGACGTGTCTCTGGTTTCTGAGCACGCTCAGTGTGCTTCTCCAGCCTCTGTGGTCATCAGCAACACCAGCTCTGGAAGCCGCACCATCCTTCACACCAACAGGTTTGTGTGTGTGTTTGTTAACCCACCTTTGTTTCAGGTGTTTCATCCTCTTCACCCTCGTCACAGAAGCTCCACCCGTGCCGTTCCCTGGACCGCCGCCGAGCGCTACGCCTGGCCGTGCTTCTGTTTCAGAAGGGTCTTTGTCTGTCTTTGTTAGTTTCATCATGGCCGACTTTTTGAGTCATGCGGTGGACGTGTCAGCGGTGGTTTGGCAGGATGAAGGTCAGACTCCGTGTGCTTGTTGCGTGGTTTGTCCTTCCAGTGGAACTCGAACGGTTGTTCTCTCCGATACGTAAGAAGATCGGCCGCTCCTCGCTCAGTGTTTGCTAAACACTTCACTACAAACACAGATCTGGATGATGGGACAAAGATGAACGTACAGTCCCGCTTCCCATCTGAAGCAGCTCCATCTTTCTGTTCTCCTGATGTTTAGACATGAACAAAGTGTTGTTCAGCTGAGCTTTGGTCGCTTTAGATGGAAACCAAACTGAATTGAAACTGCTGCCGACAGATCCAAACTGTGGAGTGTTTACTGAACGCTGTATGAAAGGAATTGATGATGCTGATCCTGATAAAACATCTGAATCTGACCGGAATGATGATGATGTGGGTCATGTGACCACTGCAGAGGTGGACTCCGAAGTCCTCAGCCTCAATGAATCCACAAATCGGATGGACGTCAGTACTTTATTTAGTAAACTATCTTTTTTTTTTTTGTGGGGGGGTCCAGATATTTTTATTGAACCTGTTCACGTTGCATTTAAATATGCACAAAACAGCCTAAAGATAAGCCCCGTTTATAAATCTTAAAATATATTATACCATTTCTAAAATTAGAAATAAACTAATCAAGATAGAGAATAATCACAAACGTAGTCTTGAAAATAGAGAAATAGAATTTTATTTGATCAAAGGAAAGCAAAGAAGTTGAAGCTGTGTTTAAATACCTGGTGCGCAGGTTGTGGATAATCATTCCTCTGGTAGTGATCCGTTTTTCCCGTTCCTCTCCCTGGGGTCTTCCTTGTTTTTTTTTTTTGTTTTTTTTAACATGAGATGTATATGAAACAATCCCACCTTGGAGGGAGGCTTGAAGGGTTTCCCAGGACAGACATGGGTGTTTCTCTTTATCTTCTTTTGTGTCACGCTGACAGGTAATCTGAGATGCATCTGCACAAGTTCTCCCTATAAAATTCCAAGCTTTTGGTTTTGAGATTTTGGCCAATTAGAAAGTAATTCTTCCCAGACAAGAATCTTGCCTTGTAAACCAGCCCCGCCCACTCCTCATCTGTTTGGTTTTTGGAGCTGGTCTCAGTCTGGTAGGAGCCCAAAGAATCGGATTTCAGTCGGTCTGAAACGGCCGAGCCAATCAGCGTTGCTGCTTTTTGTTTTAAATTTTTTTGGTGAATTCCGGTGGCTAAACCGGAAGTGACGCTATCGCTGCGCGTATCGGAGATGACGGACTTTAACTTTAACCATCGTCTGAAAGCTGCAATCAGTAAAGTCAGAGCCAAAATAGCAAGAATTACAACAATCAAGCAAGAGCCAGAGTCTGGCCTGGAGAGGGTCTGACAGGAAAAGACGTTTTCGCGTGTCTTTGCCTGTAGAGAAGCTAGAGCTAATGAGCTAAAGCTAACCCTGAGAGAAGCTAGAGCTAAAGAGCTAAAGCTAACCCTGAGAGAAGCTAGAGCTAATGAGCTAAAGCTAACCCTGAGAGAAGCTAGAGCTAATGAGCTAACGCTAACCCTGAGAGAAGCTAGAGCTAATGAGCTAACGCTAACCCTGAGAGAAGCTAGAGCTAATGAGCTAAAGCTAACCCTGAGAGAAGCTAGAGCTAATGAGCTAATGCTAACCCTTAGAGAAGCTAACGCATTTTGATGACATATTTGTTCTGAAGCGCTGATTGGCTAAAGTACCTGTCAGTCAAAGGAGTAACCGACGCCCCCTGCAGGACGTTTCTATGGGCTCCTGTCCAGACTGAGCCCAACTCCAAATCCAAATGTGGATGAGGAGTGGGCGGGGCTGGTTTACGAGGCTAAGAAGAATCAGCTTTGGTGAAAAACGGCTGGAAGCGATAAAATGGGTGTTGAGTCACCAGCATTTGATCCAGCCAAACCAAGCTATTAAAGTGGAAATGGCCTGTGATTCTTTTGAAGCGGGAACTGGATGAGGATTGGATCAGTGTGACTGAATCCAGGACACAGTTCACATCTTGCCCAGTATCTGTGTGTAAATGTTTTGGGATGGAGGTCCATGGGTATTTAAATTAAATGTCACCATCTCACGCTACTAGTCTTTCTTAACTTTGGTTTCCAGAAGAAAGTTTTTCAATCTGAGCTGAAGGTGTCCTTGAAATCCAAAATCCATAGTATTTCTGGAGAATGTTGAGTCTGTGATTTCAATTAATTGAAGAACGTTTCTCATTTTGTTTTAGTGTCATCCTCAAAACAGTCATAATCCTGAACAGACTGAATGCTGTTGAAAGCCTTTAGTAGTCTCTGCAGTGGTTCAGAGTAATTCCTTTTGATTGCATCTTTTAATTTTGCCTTTAAAAAATGTTCTTTGGAATTGATCCTTGATCTGAAAACTGAAAATTCATCAAGCCTTTGTCATTTCTTCTGTCTGTCCACATCAAGACATCCATGCTCAAGGTTAGGTTCATTTAGACATTTTTTTTTCATGGACTATTAGTCCTAAGACTAGTTTTTTTTTCTGTGTACTGGGTGGTTTTTCGTTCATACAGGTATTTGACTGATGAACAGCCTATTGGATTGACAATATAGGTAGTTTATCATTCAGAAGATTTGTTTATTATTCAGATCCACAACAAATGTCATTCAGATGGTTGGTTTACTGATGTTATTGGAGGTTTATTAAAGTCCAGCATCACGTCCAAGTAGAAGATCTATGCATTTAGCTCACTCATAACATGAAACCATTCTTAACTCATTCTGGCCATTTGAAGTGCAGTGATTTTCATTTCTTGTCCCCAGAAACCTTCCTGATGTCACAGCAGATGATTTTTCCAAAGTTGACCTCCGTCAATACAAATGGATCCACTGGGAGGTGAGTCCCCTACCGATAAACCTCCATCAGACGTAAACAGGACCATAAATATTTAAATATGATGAAGTAGAACAAATCTGACAAAGTGGGCCAAACTGGCCCGTTGTGCAGCGGATGCATCATGTCTTGTCCCCCGCAGCATGTCCCAGCCATTACCCATCACGTGCATCTGCGTTGAGGAGAAATGTATATATTTTACATAAATGCATACAATTTATCAATGTATTCTAAACTACTAGATCTGGCACCCGGCAGACTCAAGGCATTGTGGGTACTGTAGTTGATGTTCACAGTGCCTAATTCTCCTGTGAGTTTGGTTCTCATATCAATGAATAGTTAAAAGACCCCATCATGAAAAATGGATTTTCGTGAGCTTTAAACATTGTTGGTGTGTTATTACCTCTTAAAAACTTCACTTAGGCCATTCTCTCTCTTCATTCATGCATATGTGAGTAATCTAGATGTCCAGTCCAAGCTCTGGCTCCCTTCAGACCTGATTGATTGATCTCCATCGATAAGTGGCACCAACATGAAGCACTAAATACATGTGGCAGCATGGTAGCATCGAATTTCATACACTAGATCCACAAAATGGCAACGTGTAGGCACGTCTCCAACGCCAGTGTGGGGTCTATGTATTGTATATCTATGGTTGTCGTGAACATGCTGTTATTCAGGTTCCAGGGTAAGGTGATAGCTTGAGAGCTGCTAATGTGGGGAGAGGTGTGGGTAAGTGATTGAATTGTTTTGGACTTGTGTTTTACAGGTTCAGAAAAGCGTGATAGGAGTCCTTTGAAGTGCCTGAGTCTATATCGTTGTTAAGTTCAGAAGGAGTGAAGACAGAATGCCTCATGATGTGTAGAACTGTTCTGGACTGTAGTCTGTGTTAACGATGTGGATCAGGGACCCCAGGCTGAGGTTTAGGTGTTAGAATAGATGTTTTTAGCATCTTCCTTCACTTCCTGGAGTGTTCGACTCAGCATGCAGAGAAAAAAGACTGGTTGTAGATCACTCGTGGCTCCGTTTCAGCTGCGGTGCATCATGTTGCAAGTAAACGGCATACAGTGGAAAAACAGCCATGAACTGCGATGGGCGAGACTCACCAGAGCCACGATGCATGCAGTGTGTAACGGGCTTCAGAAAAGTGTTTTTGTAACTGGGTAAAGATGGACTTGTGTAGTCAGGACGTTCTGCTCTTCAGCTGAGGATTCTCAAGGAGAGGACAAAGCCAAACCGGCCTTGTCTTGCTCCTCTTCATATTGTTTGAGACACAGTCGTGTCTCTTTCTTTTACTTCAACTTCTAAAAATTGAACAGCTAAAGAAAGTCTGTCAGTGTAAGGCCCTATCCACACGAAGATGAATCCAGGCCAAAACTTAAAAAAATATTTGATCAATTCACCCTGTCATCCACAGGAATTCAGCACTCAGTGGATCTGAAACCGAACAATTTTGAAACCAGGTCCCAGGGTGAACAGATCCCAAAACTGTTGAATCCATGGCTCCATAATTCCTCCTCTTTTGGAGCGTTTCCTGATTCGTTGCGTCGTCGCGCTACGTCGTAACAAATGCGCAAAACTCTGTAAACAACAAGAACACTGGCGCTGTGCGGTGTAGCGGTGTAGCAGACGTCCTGCTGAAGACTGCGAGTCTTTTGCCGCTGTTACAGCAGAACACTGCTCTCCTTCAGTCCCACCGGATACAACAGATCAGCATGGAGAACGCCATGCTTCATTTAATTATTTTTTATTTTTTATTATTGTAAGTATACACGTACATGGCAAACATTATGCCAGGGGGGACAATAAGCCATCTGTTTGAATTTCTCGCAGATACTGATTGTTTTTCCAGCCTTTCTGTTTTGTCTTTTAACATTTTTATACAAGAGAGTACAACATTTTTGAAGTGGGTAATTGATGGCTTCTACCTGCTATATTTGCATTTCTGAATAAAGAATTTTGATTTTAGGAATTAGTAAATTGATAAAAAAAAAATCCTCCTTTCTTTCCCTGTTTTCTAAAGAAACAAAAAAACACATTTCCCCACCACAAAGTCCTTGTCTACATTATTAATTACAAAGCGACAGAAATCCTTCCAAAAGATCTTGGAATCATCACGTCCAAAAGAGGTGTTGAGTTGTTTCAGGGTGATTTTCGCAGAAAGAACAGAAACATCAACTTCCCTTTATATTCTGTCATGAAGTGGTGAGCAGGATGCTTCATGTAATGTTGGATCGACCACCAAAAAGATCACGAAGGGCTGCTAGGTGGAGGCACTATGATATTGCCATGTATTTCCGGTGGTTGTCAATGAAGCGCCACCTAGCGGCCTGGCATGTTATTGCAACGTTTCAGCCGTATTGAAGACAGTCATGTGGACGCCCATAAATATTGAATCAATGCCGTCTTTACGGGCAAACGTTTTTGGAACTATGAGCATTTTGGCTTCATGTGGATGGGGCCTAATTCAGTGAGTTCTGTCTTCTTGAGGTTTTACTGGGAATGTCGATGACACAGACCTGTTTAAAATATAACCTCAGCCATCAGAGTGTTTCAGAATGTGGGATCTGCTCTCTCCACCATGTAATCTACTTTTTTTGTACTTTTCAGGGGAGAAATGCTGATGAACAGGTGAAAATGATTGAGAGGGTCATGATGCACAACAGCAAGTTACCACCGCAACAGCAGATCACGATTTCTGTAGAAATAGAGAAGACAAGAGAACCGCTGTATCAGCTGTTTCCACTTGCTGATGTGGTAAGATATGTTTTTGTTCATATGAAACCTAAAATGAATTTGATTTGTCCCACATTTGATCAGGCCATGTCTTTAGAACCCCCATCATCAGCTGACCCCAAACCATTTTTATCACCTGAGAATATCCTAAATCAAGTCAAACTTTATTTATAAAGCACATTTCATATTAAAAAGCAACACAAAGCCCTTTACAGTATTCTTATAGGTTCTCTAAGGTCTATTTAGACCAGGGGTGCCCAACCAGTCGGAGTGTCCCCAGGTAGACCGCGAGGTGCAGGGGGAAAAAACAAAGTTTGTGCGGTTAAAAAAAAGAAAGAAGAAAGCAACAAGTGTGTGCGCGCGCGAGTGAGCAAGTGTGTGTGCTCACGCAGCATGCTCCATGCATGACAATCACGCCTGATGCACACTGGATGCGGTCCGGCTGCGTAACGGAATCACCGCATTACCGCCTGCGGTGTCTCTGCATTCTGCTGGAGGAGGTTGCCAGATCTGTCGCTTTCCCCCGTTAACAATATGAAACCCGTTTAACTCAATAGAAAGCAGCACAAACTGCCGTCTCGGTTGAAAATGAACGTTAAAACCGTATTTGTATAATAAAAATAACACGTTATAAACACAATCATTTCATCAACCTGTCCGACGTGTTCACAAAAGAAACTGTGTTCGCCGCGGCGATCAAGCTGCCGGAGTTTTGGCAGCAGGATCCAGAGCCGTGGTTCCAACACATCGAGGCCCAGTTCCAGCTGAGAGGCATCACGGCTGACGAGACGCGGTACTGCTATGTGGTGGCGGCTCTGGATTCGTCCGCCACCCGTCGTGTGATGGGGTTCCTGCGGGGTCCGCCGGCCCAGGGCAAGTACGCCGCCCTGAAAGCGCAGCTCCTTCGTCTGTTTCAGCTGTCGGACGTGGAGCGGGTGGACAGGCTTTTCTCCCTGAACGACTTGGGAGACGGCAAGCCCTCGGAACTGATGGAGAGCATGTTGGCGCTGCTGGGATCCGGGGACACGTCGTCGTTGTTCATCCACCTGTTCCTGCGTCAGCTCCCGGCCGCGGTGCGCACCGCGTTGGCCACCTCGCCGTTGTTGCGCACGAAGGACTACCGGGGTCTGGCGGAGGAGGCCGACAGGATCCTGGTCGCGTCACGCGCTCGGCGTCCATGCTGCGTGCCCGCCGGAGCAACAGCGTCTGCTGGAGGAGGACGCACCTGCGGCGGCTGCCGCTGTTCGGGATCGGCGTACGGAGGACAGAACGCTGTGTTTTTCACCGGCGATTCGGCTCCCGGGCGAGGCGCTGCACACCGCCGTGTGCGTTCCCGGTGCAGGGAAAAGCCGGACCCAGCGCTCAGTAGCGGCTGTGGGCGCTGGGGATGCTGACAAGCTGCTGTTCGTTAAAGACACGGTTTCCGGACGGCGTTTCCTCGTGGACACGGGCGCACAGCGGAGCATTCTTCCCGCTTCCAGCACGGACAGAGCCAGCGGTGAGCACGGGCCGCAGCTGGATGCCGCTAACGGGACTCCGATCCGGACTTTTGGCACCAGGTTTGTGACCGTGTGTTTTGACGGGCGGCAGTTCGGCTGGGACTTGGTGATGGCTGATGTAGCTGTTCCGATCCTCGGGGCTGATTTCCTGTGTGCGCAGGGATTGTTAGTTGACATTATTAACCGCCGCTTGGTGGACGCGCTCTCCTTCTCCTCCTATTCGTGCACCTTGGGGAGGGGGGGATTGCTGTCTCTGACTAGTCGTCTGCCCACCGGGGATGTGTACCAGCAGCTCCAGGCCGAGTTCCCAGATCTCACAGTCCCCACCTTCTCTGCCTCCCTCGTCAAACGGAGTGGAGCATTATATTCCCACGGTCAGTCCGGCTGGATGCGACTAAACTGGGGATTGCCAGGGAGGAGTTCGCCACTATGGAGCGTCTGGGGATTGTGCGACGCTCTGACAGCCCGTGGGCCTCGCCCCTGCACCTGGTCCCGGAGTCGGATGGCAGCTGGAGGCCGTGTGGTGATTTTTGGCAACTGAATAACATCACCAAGCACAATCGGTACCCTATTCCACACATCCAGGATTTCTCGGTCCACCTGGCGGGGAAAGTTATCTTTTCCAAGGTGGATTTAGTGAGGGGCTACCACCAGGTCCCAGTCCCCCCCGGGGACGTGCCCAAGACTGCAGTGATCACTCCGTCTGGCCTGTTTGAGTTCCTGCGGATGCCGTTTGATCTTAAAGGTGCAGTGCAGACTTTCCAGCGGCTGATGGACTCTGTGTTACGGGGGTTGCCGTTCCTGTTTTTGTACCTGGATGACATCCTGGTGGCCAGCGCCTCGGCCGAGGAGCACCTGTTACACTTGCGGCAGCTCTTCGGGAGGCTTACGGAGCACGGACTGATTATTAATCCGGCCAAATGCCAGTTTGGCCTCTTGGAAATTGAGTTCCTCGGTCATCACATCTCCTCACGAGGGGTGGTTCCGTTACCCACAAAGGTGGTGGTGATTGCCACTTTTCCGCATCCTCACACCATCAAGTCCCTGCAGGAGTTCCTGGGCATGGTGAACCTCTACAACCGCTTTATCGCGCATGCAGCTCACCTGATGCGCCCCCTGTATGAGGCTCTGAGGGGCGTGAATGCCAAGGACGACGTGGACTGGACCACCGAGAGACTCCTGGCATTCCGGAGGGCCAAGGATGCGCTTTCCGACGCCGCTATGTTGGCGCATCCCTCACCGGCGGCTCCGGTCGCACTCACCACAGACGCCTTGGATTATGCAGTGGGTGTGGTCTGTGAGCAGTGGGTGGGTGGAGCCTGGCGTCCCCACGCGTTTTTCAGCAAGCAGCTGCGGGACAGTGTGAGGAAGTGCAGCACATTTGACCATGAGCTTTTAGCTCTTTTCCTCGCTACGCGCCACTTCCGGTTCCTGCTGGAGGGGCGGCGGTTCACCGCTTTTGTGGACCACAAGCCCCTCACCTTTGCCATGGCCAAGACCACGGAGCCACGGTCTGCCAGGCAGCAGCGCCACCTCTCGGCCATCTCAGAATTCACCACGGACATTCGGCATGTTGCTGGTAAGAGCAACGCCGTTGCTGACTGCCTCTCTCGGGCCCACGTGAACTCTGTGCAGCTGGGGGTGGATTATGCTGCCATGGCCGCCGACCAGCCAGCTGATGCGGAGGTCCAGGAGTACAGGATGGCTGCTACTGGGCTGAAGCTGCAGGATGTGGCGTTTCAGGGCTGCAACGTTTTGCTCCTCTGTGATGTCTCCACAGGTCAGCACCGCTCTATGGTGCCTGCCGGCTGGCGTCGGCAGGTGTTTGATGCCATCCACGCACTGTCACATCCTGGGGTGAGGGCATCAGTGAAGCGGGTGGGGGCGAAGTTTGTCTGGCCGGGCCTCAGGAAGGACGTCAGAAGCTGGGCAGCTTCCTGCGTGGCATGTCAGCGGTCCAAGGTTCACCGCCACACCAGGGCCCCACTGGAGCCGTTCTCTGTGCCGGAGAGGAGGTTTGACTACGTCCACCTGGACCTGGTGGGTCCGCTGCCCCCCCTCTCAGGGGGCTGAGAGGGGGGCTTTACTCCCCGGGCTTTACTCACCTCCTGACGATGGTGTACCGGACCACCAGATGGCCAGAGGTGGTTCCGCTGGCTTCCACGACGGCGGCAGAGGTGGCACGGGCCTTCGTTTCCACCTGTGGCCCGTTTCGGCACTCCGGTGGATGTCGCGTCTGACAGAGGCCCCCAGTTCACCTCCGAGCTCTGGACTCTGCTCCACCGCACCACGGCATTCAACCCTCAGGCTAATGGGCTGTGCAAGCGCTTCCACCGTGCCGCCCTCACGGACTGCAACTGACTGGACCGCCTGCCGTAGGTTCTGCTGGGTCTGCGCTCGGCCCCAAAGGAGGATCTGCAGGCATCCTCTGCAGAGCTGGTTCTGGGTCAACCCTTGCGCGTCCCCGGAGAATTTCTCCCGGATCCATCGGGGCCCTGGTCCGGGGCTGCCGGGCAGCCCAGTTTCATGAATGCCGGTCGGGGTTTTGGCCCGCTCCCTGCTCACCACTGCCTCCCCCGCTCCGATGTGCCGAAGACTTTGATGGCGGCTCGGTATGTGTTTGTTCGCCATGACGCCCACCGGGCCCCGCTGCGGCCTCCTTATGACGGTCCGTTCCTCGTCCCGGAGGCAGGGCCCAAGAACTTTGTATTGGACATGGGTGGTAGGCCGGTCCGGGTTTCGGTGGATCGTCTGAAGCCCGCCCATGTTCTACCGGAGGAGCCGGTGGAGGTGGCGCTGCCCCCGAGACGGGGGCGTCCCCCCAAGCTGCCTGCCGTCGTGGGAGCTCCTGCCACTGTCGCCCTGCCGGCGGGTTCCGCACCTGCCACTGTTGAGGTGCGCAGTCGGTTTGGCCGTGTGGTTAGACCGCCCTTAAGAGACTGATGTTGATGTAGTGGTAGGTTTTGTTTTTGTTCTCCCATGGGGCGCACGCTCCCTTCTGAATGTTCGGGGGGGAGTTACCTCACATTAGAAGGGGCGGGGTTGGTGACGTAGGGGGTGTGTTGCACTCTTGGTGGGGTTAAATAGGCGGAAGTGTTCCGTCAATGGGAGCTTCCTGGATGACAGCTGTCACGGTCGGTGCAAAGAATAAATCACGCTCAATCCGAGTCCAGCGTCCGTCTCCTCCTTCTGCAACCTCTACAAGGGAGTGTTTGGCTGAATATTTCACCAGAGAAATCCATGATTACTCAGATGATATTTTTTGTCTTTTTAGCACACTTTTCAGCACTTTGTGACTTTATCTGTGAACAGCGCTTCATGAATATACTTCATCTATTGATTCAGTTCCTTTTCTCTCTGTCTGTTCAGGTGTTCATCAGTAAAGATGTTGCTCGTCACTTTGGCTTCCACTCAGCTGAAGCGGCGCTGAGGGGGCTCTACAGTCGAGTCAAACCAGGGTCAGTGTCCTCAGTCCTCTCTGACTCATCTGCTTGCAGCCCTTCCATTTTTGAACTGTGTGTCTCTCAGGGCCGTCCTCCTCTGTGCCTGGGCAGAAAAAGGAGCTGAAGCTTTGGGTCCTGATGGGATGCTCATTCATTCTGATGCATTTCCTCCTGAAGCTCTGGTGGACACTTTAGGAGCTGGAGACACTTTCAATGCTGCTGTCATCTACAAACTGTCCAGAGGTGAGACATGAGCAACATGTCTTGGTGCTGGTCTGTCTGAAGTTTTCATCACTGTCATTGGTTTTTATTAGTGATCTTTCTCATGTAGCTCCTTCTCAAAGTGTCTTTATTAAGAAATTATTCTGATTTTCACTGTCAACAAAATCAGCTCAGTTTACTTTCTGTCCACAGGGGAACATTTGAAGGATGCTGTGACCTTCGGATGTCGGGTGGCTGGCAGGAAGTGTGGTTTCCATGGTTACGAAGGCCTTCGTGCTCAGTTCAGCAACGAGTGACAAGTTGTTTTTGACTCATTCTGCAATAAACCAACACCGACGGAGAATCCCATTTCTTCTTGTCTGGTTCATTGAAGATCATTATTTGGTTCTGTCAGTCCAACGGCCTCGTTCATAAAAGCTGCTCATGCTCAGAAAGTGTCATACTCCACTTCGAGAATGTGAGAATGAAGCACTGCTAAGTCAGCTTTAACACTGGAGGTTGGACCGTTCAGACACTGGAGAACCCAGCTGAGCAGATCGTGAGGTGGAGAACTGAACCAGATTGATCTCAGACATTTCGTGTGATCACTGATCAGACTGGAAACTGTGAAGGTTTGATGAAGCTTTTCTCATCGGGCAGCAGCAGCTTGATTCTGAATGAAGCGGCTTTTAGATCGAACAAACACAAGACGTAGCAGGATCCCCACAGCTCACGTTCTCCATGTTCTCCTCAGAACCCTGGAGTCAGGACACCTCAGGTTCTTGTGAGAGACCAAGTGGTTGCCCTGAACCTGGGATGTGATCAGCAAAGGCTTGGAAGTTAGGAAAGCATGTTGAACTTCAGTTTCTTCAAAAAATGTTGAAGTTTATTTGGAGGTTCAGTTTCCAAAAAATAACAACAACAACATAAAACCACATTCCTCAGCCTCACAGCAGGCTGGAAAAATCCTGTCAGTCTCTGTCTGTTCTATCTCTCAGTCTCTCCTTATATCAGCCAAAATGAACCAATCAGGAGAAGCCGGACCAACCCAAAAACCCAGGGTGTTTGAAATAATACGCATTAATCTTTCCAACATACATTCAACCATCACCAGTTCCCCGAAATATGTGAGTGTATATATAGCATTATCTACACAGTGCCACCCGGGGGGGGGGTGGCACCCATGTCGTGGAACATTCCCCCTGGCAGGTGACACACTAGATGCGTTGGAAGTGAGAAAGCCAGAGGCAGACTTTTAAGACTTTTGAGCCGCCCCGCCCAGATTTGGCCCGGCGTCACTGATACGTATAGACCTACGTAGGGCATGGAAAACTGGCGAGACCCAAATGAGATCGGTCACAGAGGAGCCGCTGTGAGCTGCTGGAGAGCAACTCACCGCTACCTGGCCCAGCGCTCTGGTTCAGACAGGCCGGGGATTGGACCCCAGCCCTCTCCTCATCAATGATAACATGCTTCATTTGCATAAATACACACCCCCCATGGTGGAGGTCATGAGAAACACAAACATGGAGAACCATAGGGTTGTCCAAGTTGAAGGCAGACTTATACCTCCGCCCCACGGCTGCGCCGTCTACTTCGTCTAGCTCTGCCTACCTCTGGCTTTGCCATCGCGAACGCACCTACTGCTCCTGCAGTGAGCAGTTGGACCTGGGGCAGAAGGAGGGAGTCAGTGAGGTGAGTTTATGCTGATATTCTCCGTCTACTTCTTAAAGACCTCTGGGCCTGTTCACACTGGGCAGTAACTGTGTATTTGGTGAATGTGGAGCACTGATCACAGGCAAGAGCTCGGGGTATCAACGTTTACAATGTTTTCTATGCTGTAACTGGGACTAACTGACGAGTCACCGATTACACATGACGTCACACGTTATGATCTTTTTCTATGGTAGTTGCACACTATAACCACTAGAGGGCTCCATATCCATTTAAATTCAGTCCCTCATAATCCCATTACATCACAGACATTCCAGTAGTTATCAGACAGAAGAGCCACCAGTTCAGCTGTTAGGCTGCTATGTTCACTAAGTATTGTGTCACATTTATTGTATTTAATAATAATGCATTGGTTTTATGCAGTGCTTTTCTGGACACTCAAAGACGCTTTACATTGCATTATTCATTCTCTCCATACTGGGCGGTGGTAAGCTACTGTTGTAGCCACAGCTGTCCTGGGGGGGCAGACTGACGGAAGTGAGGCTGCCAGTCTGCGCCATCGGCCCCTCCGACCATGGTTAATAATGGAGATGAATTAAAACATCAGGATTATTACAGGAATGGTGGAGATGCAGATGAATGCATTAAATCGGAGTTTGGGTCTGAATGGAGGAAATCCAGCTCATGCAGCAGCGACAGGATGAACCATCACTTCCTGTACAGCTGAGTTCAGAGCTCTGGCTCTTCTGTTTCACTGTCATATGGTGAATATATTTCACAGACATATATTCATCCAGCTCTGACAGCTGAGTGGATTTTTTTAATCAGCGGCACCTTGGTGAGACGGAGCTGTTCAGCCAATCAGGGAGCTTTATTCCGAGGGTGTGGACAGGTCGGCTCTCAGCTGATCAGCGTCTCTTGGAGCTCCACACACCACAGGATCTGCGATCGGAAATATTAAACATGTTCATGATCTACGGTCTCTCACCGGCCCCTCCCCTTCCACACAAAGTTGAAAAAACAAGTACAAGTTCCAAACACAAAAGTTCATAGTACTGAGTGGCTGAGTGGTCTAATGCTAAGGCTTAGGCTGGGGAACACTCGTCCAACAAAGACGGGGCAGAAGGGGGGAGAAGAAAAAAGGAGAAAAGAAGAAAATAAAAAGAGAAAAGAGGAAAAATTGGACATGTTGGTGTCATATACACTCGCAGAACTGCTTTATTGTCTCCGGTTCTCTTTTAATGCCAAAAACTTATTTAGATGTGGATCCTCGTGGGATTCGAACTCACACCGCTGTGCTTGAGATGACATCACCCAGAGGTTTGATGAAGATACTCACATCTAGTGGAGGGATGAAGGATCCCCGGAGATGACGCTGTTGTCATCCTTGTTCTTTGAAAGATATCAATTAGAAATCATGCTCCATTTTACATGTTTATGTGAATTCTATTCCAGTTTTTATACATATTGTAGTGGATTTCAATGCTGTGGGTAAATAAAATGTTCCGAATAAAGACATGTTTTCTTGTTGTGATGATTAGTGCACCATGTGATCGAAACTCTCATTCACATCCTTTATCATATTTCCATTTTTTTCATTCATGTGAAAACACAATTTTCTTTGAAAGATTTTAAACAACAAACCTAAAATCAAGTGATATAAGACAATTCTCAGTTAATATACAATGTGTTACTTAATCATAGACAATAATACAGTACAACTATAATACACTGTTACAAAACTATTTACAGTGGATTGCAAAACAATTCCAAATTACTATTTAAAAGCAACAATGACAAGACTGTAAATCACAAATTTAACTAGAAACATAACTGAGTTAAGAACAGTTACAGTGAAAAACTATCTCTATCAGAGTGACTTGATCTACCTTCTTATCATGTCCTCTAACCATTGTTCCTTTGACACTGCCTCTGACTGAGGACAGTGAGTCCACTCAACAGTCTCTCCTGGTGCCGAGCTGCACGTCCAACCCGCCTCCTGTCAGCTCCGTCCAGGCTGTCCCACAGTGCTGTGATGGTGTCCACCTGCTGGTTGGAAAGGCGGCGAGACGTCCGCTCCTGCAGCTCAACCAGGAAAGCTGCGAGCCTGTCCACATGCTGGTATCCTGCTCTGTTCCTGTCATCAACAGCCTGGAGTTAAAAAAGTGAAAAAATAGAAAAAGCAAGGCAACATTTCATGAACAACTTACTACTTCACAAAACATAGCGAAGGATATGTTCTGAAAACGATTACTGACCATATCTGCAGCCTCATGTGATGAACTGCAGGGCAGAAGAGATGCAGAAGAGGCCGTCCCAGAAGAGCCAGGAAGCCTGCAGTTTGGAGGCAGAGAACACAGAGGAAGCCACAACGGTGGAGGTGGATGGAACTCCCGGGGCTGAGGCAGCTGGTTGATTTGTGGATGCAGTGGTCACGACCTGCAAAAGGCAACTCACTTTTAAAATCCAGTTGCTATTTATGTTAACCAAGCATGAGCAGATCTCCCACACCCCGGATGACCTGTCTGGCCGCACTGAGGCTCAGCTTTGCAGCTGTTAGATGATACCACTGAATCTTGACTTGATAAACTGAAAAGCATCACAGTAGAGTCAAATCAAAAGAGTGTGATTTCAATCAGTGAAAATTTGAAACACTTAATTGGAGTATTTAATTACCATTGACAAGTTCAGCGATGTTGGAGGCCGGTAGCTGCAGAGTGTTTCTGCACAGGGCCTGTAGCGGCGGCTCCGGCTGCAGTCTGTTGACCCACGCTGCCATGAGGGGGTGGCTCCGGGACTGGCTGCAGCCTGCAGAGGAGAGACAGAGCGCAGACGAGATACAGCTCCATTTGTACCAGGCTCCCATTAATAAAACCTAACACTATTGCATGTGTGTGTGTGTGGCCATGAGTACTCATGTATGCACAATAACCTCAGATTTTAAATGACTCGCATTACCCTCTGACTGTGGAATCCACATGCACATTTACATTCATTTCCAAACAGTGACCTCTGTCCAGAAAACTGACGTGGACATTTCTCGATCTATACTCATACTATACTATACTTCTATTAATATGGGAATCTGTGTTTCATATGTACATCATGTTTCTATTTGTGAACAGCAACTTCATCACAAAAAGTACTCAGCATGAGAGCAACATGGTATTAAATGGCTTTTACTATGTCACGGAGATATTCTTACCCTCTGATACAGCTCGTACCGCCTCCTCTGCTGTGGTGCAGACCTGTTTCCTTCATCCGCAGGCCAAACCCCGTGGTGGCACATCTTCTGAGTCCAGCTCTGGTACCGCCTTGTGAGATTTTGTTTAGGATGACATAGCTTTCGGCAACTTAAAGAAAGAAATGAACGACCTAAGAGCTATCAGTCTTATACTGTCTTAAAAGACCATAACAATTCTACAGATGAAAAAGTGACAAAGTGTTATGTATATGAAATCTCAAACCCCTGTTCTATAACGTAGCCTAACTTGACCTAAGCTGATCATAATGATCATAACAGCTGATCATAACAGTGCATTTATATTTATGAACACACACACACACACACACACACACACACACACACACACACACACACACAAGGGAGAGAGATATGGATTGCTCACACCGCACAGCATCCTTCAGATAGCAATAAATGGCTTAAAGCATTTGATAATGTAATAAAATCAATGTATACTATAACTCTTGATACATTACATCGTGTGCATTATTAGGATCCTGTTTTTTACAGTCACAAGGCATGATTAGCAAGACTGTTTACTGCACCTCATCCAACAAACTGCATAAATTAAGAGTTTTTTACCATTTTCATTGTAAAACAGACATGACAACATGAAACAAACTAGTACTTACATTGCTGCGAGTGAAGAAAGCCTTGCCCTACCAGCGATACCCTCGTTTTCCCTTCAATTAAGATCGATTTGATAAACTGTTCTGACAGCGGCATAAGAAAACGAGGCTTCTGTTTTTTTCTTCGAGTTTCCGCCCTCCCGCTCAGTGTTAAAATTTCCGTCTCCGGATTGGTCGAATGTTGTAGATTTTGATCTTATCAACATTGGAGCGCCGCGATTGGTCGAAATGTTGAAACAAGGCACCTGATTGGTCCAGATCTGTCAACATTGCCAACATTCAGTCGGACGCGCAGCCCCACAGGGAACATGCTTATTGTGGTGAAGGTCAAATTTTTCTGCAGGGGTTAGAGAGATGTCATCACAACCACTCAAAGTGAGTCTTTTTTTCTGATAATAATCAGCTTCCTGCCCCCAGCCGGGGACAGGGACTGCACGGGCCATCCCAGGGTCGAAGCCTCCACCCCGGCGATCCCCACCGGACCATCCCCGGTGCCCCAGGTAAGGTTCTGCTTCACGGTGGCGCGCACGGTCGCGGCGGCGAGCCCCGCGGCGAACCACGGTCCAATCATCATTTTTTTGTTCCATCACGAACTCCGCCAAAGATACTCCAAAGAAAAAGGATGAGGTAAGTCAAGGCACAATAAAATAAAATAAAATAAAACCAAAGTAACAAGAGAAATAAAATAAATTAAATAAACACAACGTGATGAAAAACCTGGAAAGTGCGTGTTTATTTACAGCAACGTTTCGACTGTAACACAGTCTTCCTCAGGCTCAAAACACGCAAACACAATGAAATTCAAATAAATGCACAGTTTGGCATTGAAGAAAAAAAGAAAAAAAGAAAGACAGGTTTTTCTCCTCCGAAACAGCTCAGATGGGCTTCCCTAAATCAGGAGCTGTGCTCTCTCCAGCAGACTGTGAGAAAGTGAGACGAAAGTGCTGTGCTGCTCAGAGTCTACTCTCACCCCTCCCATACCCACTGGAGGGGTGGGGTTTGTGTCTGGGAATGGAGTAGTAGAGGGAGGAAAAAAACACAGGCCTTGCTTGCAAATATGAAGATAACTTCCTTCCCTCACTTTCAAAATTTAAATGTTTTTTTCAAATAGCTTCCAAAAAAAATTCTAAATTTAAATGTGTTTCTCTTCTTCTACACAGGTCCCACAGATGCAGGATTCACCCACAGGAAGATAAATGTAACAAAATTATGTAATCAACACATGAATAATTATTTTTTTTCTTTTCTTCTATTCTTCTCCCCACAGGTTCCCGGATCCAGGATTCCATGGAAGGTAAGTTTTTTTTTTTTTTTTTTTTTGGTTAAGTTTAGGTAAAGAAGACATGGAAGCAGCTATAACCAAATATTGCATAGTTGCATGATGGAGTGGTTAGGTTTAGGCCAAAAAAAACCTGGAAGGGGCTCTAATAAAATGACATTGTATAACCGTAGGATGGAGTGGTTAGGTTTAGGCCAAAACACGTGGATATTTATCTTATGTCATGGTAAAGGTTTTACCTGTGCCCTTACCAATATATCCTTTAAATTGAGATATTTCCTATAAGCTGATAAAACCCTGTGGTTTTTGAGCAGCCCCTTTGATCCAATATAAGTGTTATAATGGGATTTTAAGTATGCATGTAACCTCCCATTGCTCAGAGAATAATAAGTGATAACAGGGATGATGTCACCCTCTTGTTTCTGCTTAGACACCCGAAATTCTTTGAACTTCTTCCTTAGGAATGATCTGGAGAAACCCCTCTTCCGAAGGACCGCAAAAAGAATGGCTGTTGCCTTTATAAACTCAGTCTTTTCTGTGCAAATCCTCCAAAATCGCAGAAGCTGAGACTTAACTATTCCACCAAAGGTGTGTTGTGGATGATAACTGGTCCTATGGAGGAGTGCATGAGTATCAGTGGGCTTAAAGAATACCTTAGTGTCCAGCAGGTGCTCCCGAGTAAATCGAGGCCCCTTGTAGACAGTGGTGTCTAGAAAATCCACAGATTCTTCCTGCAAGGTGTATTTGACCTTTATGGAGGGGTCATGTGAATTAAGAATCTCTATGAATTCTTTAAATTGTGCTTCTGTACCTGGCCATAGACCAAATATATCATCCAAATACCTGAGGTATCTGAGTGGTTTAATAGAACATTTTTTCAAAACTGCTGTTTCCCACTTCGCCATGAAGATATTTGCGTAGGCTGGGGCAAACTTCTTTCCCATCGCCGTACCCTTGATCTGCAGGAAGTACTCAGAATTGAACACAAAATCATTGATCTCAAGTAACTGGGTTAGGGGACACCATCGATTTGATAGGAATCTGGAATTCCAGAACTGAAGAATCCGGATCCGGAATTTGCAGTTCTGGATTCCAGAACTGAAAATTCCGTATCCGGATTTTTCAATTCCGGAATCTCAATTCCGGATTTTGACCACTATGTTTTGAGCGCTAGAGAGCCATCAAAAGTTAGAAAACCATTTTAAAATTCAGTTTTCAAGTGGCTAACCCATGTTTTTCACCAAAATGACTCTAAATAAATCAGAGAACCCGGCCATATGGGATTTTCACCCGAAATGCCAAAAATGTTGGGACGAGCCCCAAAACACACAAAACAGACAGTCACACCCCCACAAACGCGTGGGTGGGGGTCCCGCCGGTCCCCGAGGGGTCCAAAATTTCACGGTGGAAATTGACCCAACCGACCCTGAGGACAAAGAAAGCTCATCAGCCCGGATCAACGCTAGAGAGCGGGGGCCGATTGGTGAAGTCAAACATTTCTAGAGGTCCTGGAGAGATGACACCCCACCACACCTGTCAGGGACCTCCCCAGCTGTCAGTGGAAGCCAATCCCAGTCCTCTAGCTACTTCCTGGGCGGAGTTATCATTGCTTGACCGAATCTGGAATCCCATTCCAATCTGGAATCTGGAATCTGGAATCTGGAATCCCAACCTGGAATCTGGAATCTGGAATCTGGAATCCCAACCTGGAATCTGGAATCCCCTTCCAGATTGCGTTTCTGAAGCTCTGAGTGTCTGGATCAGCCCAAAAACACCCAAAACAGACAGTCACCCCCCCGAGAGATACGTGTGCGGGGTCGTTCCCAGTCCCCGAAGGGTCCCAAATTTCATGGTGGAAATTGACCCAACTGACCCTCAGGACACCCAAGGCTCATCCCCACGGGTCCAACCATATACATTATGGGGTGATTCATGAGGTCAAATTTTTCTGCTAGGGTTACAGAGACGACACCACAACACACCTGTCAGGGACCCCCCCGCTATCATCTGAACTCAATCCCAGCCCTCTAGCTCCTTCCTGAGCAGAGTTAGAGCAGATTCCAGATTTGGTCATTGGTTGACCTAATCTGGAATCCCCTTCCAGAATGTGACATCGTTTTTAAAAAGTGCAGGTAGACACTTGAAACCATCACCATTGCACTGCTGAGGCCCTAAGCTTTCATTTGATGCCAATCTCAGCCCTCTAGCTCCTTCCTGAGAGGAGTTATCATTGCTTGACCGAATCTGGAATCCCCTTCCAGATTGCGTTTTTGACCCTTAAGATTGCAGGTAGACACTTGAAACCACCACCATTGCACTGCTGAGGTCCTCAGCTATCATCTGAAGTCCAGCCCAGTCCTCTAGCTCCTTCCTGGGCCAACTTATAGCAGATTCCAGAAGCGGTCATAGCTTGACCGAATCTGGAATCCCCTTCCAGATTGCGTCCTGGACCCTTAAATTTGCAGGTAGACACTTGAAACCACCACCATTGCACTGCTGAGGCCCTCAGCTGTCATCTGAAGTCTGTCCCAGTCCTCTAGCTCCTTCCTGAGAGGAGTTATCATTGCTTGACCGAATCTGGAATCCCATTCCAATCTGGAATCTGGAATCTGGAATCTGGAATCCCAATCTGGAATCTGGAATCCACTTCCAGATTGGGTCTTTGAAGCTCAAAGTGTTTGGATCAGCCCAAAAACACCCAAAACAGACAGTCACCGCCCCGAGAGACACGTGTGCGGGGTCGTTGCCAGTCCCCGAGGGGTCCCAAATTTCATGGTGGAAATTGACCCAACTGACCCTCAGGACACCCAAGGCTCATCCCCACCGATCAACCACATAGACTATGGGCTGATTCATGAGGTCAAATTTTTATCCAGGGGGTAGAGAGATGACATCACAACACACCTGTCAGGGACCCCCCCGCTAACACCTGAACTCAATCCCAGCCCTCTAGCTCCTTCCTGAGCAGAGTTAGAGCAGATTCCAGATTCGGTCATTGGTTGACCAAATCTGGAATCCCCTTCCAGAATAAGTCCTTGACCCTTAAATGTGGAGTTAAACACTTGAAACCACCACCATTGCACTGCTGAGGCTCTCAGCTATCATCTGAAGTCAATCCCAGCCCTCTAGCTCCTTCCCGGGCAAAGTTATAGCTGATTCCAGATTTGGTCATAGGTTGACGAAATCTGGAATTGCCTTCCAGAATGTGACATCGTTTTTTAAAAAGTTGCATTTAGACACTTGAAACCACGACCATTGCATTGCTGAGGTCCTAAGCTTTAATTTGACACCAATCTTACCACTGTAGCTCCTTCCTGAGCTGAGTTATAGCTGATTCCAGAAGCGGTCATTGGTTGACCGAATCTGGAATCCTTAGCCATGTTAGCTCCACATGCTAGGATGAGCCCAAAAACACCCAAAACAGACAGTCAGAAGCCCAAGAAATACGTGTATGGGGTTGTTGCCGGTCCCCGAGAGGTCCGAAATTTCACGGTGGAAATTGACCAAACCGACCCTCAGGACACCCAAGGCTCATCGCGTATCAACACATATCCAACTCCCATAACCCTAACCCTAATGTTGATGGAATTAGGGTTAGATTACCGTTGACCGCTAGGGTTACGAGGTTCCCAGAGGGCTGAAAATGCTCCTCATCAGCCTCCCAATCCATCCATATAGACTATGCGCTGATTCGTGAGGTCAAATTTTTACGCTAGGGTTAGAGATATGAAACCTCAACAGACCTGTCAGGGACCCCCCTGGGAGACGCATATCAAATTTGCATAACCCTAACCCTAATCGTTTGCGAACTAGGGCTCGATGACCTTTGACCCCTAGGGTCAAGTTGGTCCCAGATGGCTGAAACTTCACACAGCGGAAGGCCTGGCCCCCCCGATCAACCTCCCCGAGTTTGGTGCCAATCGGTCAATTCATTAATTTTCACCCCCTGGGAGAGCTTCAGATCCTCTAGAGTCAGTATGCCCTCAGCCTCTCAATCTGCTCTCGGATGTGATTTCGTTGAAAAAATTGAAAAAACACGATTTGAAGGAGATCCAAAGGTCCGATCGGGATGCCATTCCACACAGGTGTCGGGGACCCCCCTGGGCCTCACCTGTCAAAGCCACACCCTCCTAGCCCCTCCCCTTCCAGAGTTATTCAATTAAACGCGCTCTGGAGGTTAAAGGTCACTGGGCGGGGCTAGGAGGGCAGCAGAGGGATGACCTTCCACAAACAGGTCAGGGACCCCCCTGGGGGTCACCTGACAAAGCCACACCCTCCTAGCCCCTCCCCTTCCAGAGTTATTCAACTCCGAAGTCGTTAGCGGCGGCTAATGCTAAACGCGTTAACCACGCGGCTTGTGCACGCGCTGGAGGGATATCCTTTTACACACCCATCAGGGACCCTCCCGGGAGTCATGCATCCAAATCCCATCCTCCTAACCCTAATCGTTTAGGAGTTATTAAAGCTCAAAGTTAGGGTTAGCAGCTAACGGCTAATTTAAGCTCCTTCTCAATTTGCGCAGTAATTCTACGCGGTGGGCGGGGCTGCCCCATATCAAAGGGTGCCTAAGGTCACCACGCACCCTGTGTGCGAGTTTGAGCCGGCTAGCTATCACCGTTTGGGAGCTATTAACGAAAATAGCTAAATTAGCTCGTTTTTTAGCCGCAAAACGTTAGCATTTGCCTATTTAACATACTTCTACATGTCCCGGGAGGCTGAAAATTTTACCACAGGTGCAGAAGGGGACCCCGAGGCAACCCTGAAAGTCTCAGCCCTCCAGCTATTACCGTTGATTTTTAAAAATAAAAACGTGAAAACGCGAAATGCAGAAAGTAGCTTTTTTCGGGTATTTCCGTTTCAGCTACAACCACCGCAGCCGGCACACATCAGCGGGGTCTAGAGACGGTCATTTTGATGCCACTTTGACCTCGTTTGCTCCAGTATTTCAAAAATGGCGCACAAAATATGTTCGGTTAAGGCGTTTTTGAAAACGAGTGCCTTCAGCTCTCCCGAAAGACTTCCGGGTGGCCTAGAGGGCTGAAATCGCACAGATTGGATGTGCTGCCAGCCCCGATGCATGACCCCGAATTTGAGCTCCCTGGCTCAAGGCCTTATGGGAAAGGTCACCCCGTTGACCTTTGACCGATAGGGTCAGGAGGGTCGCACAGGGCTGAAACTTCTCACAGTGGATACGCTGGCTCCCCCGATGCAGGTTCCCGAGTTTCGTGCCGATCGGTCAAAGCGTTGAGGAATTTTGCTATGATTCAGGCTTTATTTCGGGCCTTCTGCAGGGCAAGTGAAAACGGATGGATTTTTTTGGAAAAAAGTATTCTAGAGAGCTGAAACTTCACAGGGTGGATGCCCTGGAAGCCCCGATGCAGGATCTAGCGTTTTTTTGTCTCTAGCTCAATGCGTTGTTTTCACCCTCTGGGGGAATCCCTTAGAGTGATGAGGGGATCCCTGACCTCACATGAGGTATGTGTGCGGGGGTCCTGCCGGTCCCCGAGGGTCCCAAATTTCATGGTGGAAATTGACCCAACCGACCCTCAGGACACCCAGGGCTCATCCCCACGGATGCAACCATATAGATTATGTGCTGATTCATGAGGTCAAATTTTTCTGCTAGGGTTACAGAAATGACACCACAACACACCTGTCAGGCACCCCCCAGTGAGACACATATCCAACTTTCATAACCCTAGCCCTCATTGTTTGGGATTGTTAGGTATAGGGATGAAAACCACTCAAAGTGCCTCTTTTTTGCTTTGAGATTGAATGACTTTTTATAGGAACAACTGACATGAATGGTTGAGACATCTATGGATAGGTCTGGACGAGATCTATCCATACATGTGTGAACCATGTTGTTGTGATGTAAGGGGGAGGAGTTATTCCAAAAAAGGCACTTTGAAGTGAGTCTTTTGTTAATAACTTTGTAACCCTAAGTGTGAGAGACTTGAGACTTGAGCCATGCGTAGAGGGTGACGAGCCGGTCCGGGTGGTAGGTTAAGGGGTAAATGTGGTAATCGCAGGCCTGCGATTTTTAATAACTTTGTAACCCTAAGTGTGAGAGACTTGAGACTTGAGCCATGCGTAGAGGGTGACGAGCCGGTCCGGGTGGTAGGGTTAGGGTTAGGGTTTCTTGAAGTTTTGGTCAAAAGTTGGTCAATGTGACATTCTGGAAGTAGGGTTGTGTCAGGGCTAGGGTTGTGAGTGCGTGGTGTGAAAATCAGGACTGTGGGCCTTTGTTTGGCTGAGTTACAGAGTCATGTTCCCGGAGCCCCATAGGAGTCAATGTAAGTGTTAGGTATAGGGATAAAAACCACTCAAAGTGCCTCTTTTTTGCTTTGAGATTGAATGACTTTTTATAGGAACAACTGACATGAATGGTTGAGACATCTATCGATAGGTCTGGACGAGATCTATCCATACATGTGTGAACCATGTTGGTGTGATGTAAGGGGGAGGAGTTATTCCCAAAAAAAGCACTTTGAAGTGAGTCTTTTGTTAATAACTTTGTAACCCTAAGTGCTTGAGACTTGAGACTTGAGCCATGCGTAGAGGGTGACGAGCCGGTCCGGGTGGTAGGGGTAGGGTTAGGTATAGGGATGAAAACCACTCAAAGTGATGTTTTTTTGCTTTGATTTTGAATGACTTTTTATAGGAACAACTGACATGAATGGTTGAGACATCTATGGATAGGTCTGGACGAGATCTATCCATACATGTGTGAACCATGTTGGTGTGATGTAAGGGGGAGGAGTTATTCCCAAAAAAAGCACTTTGAAGTGAGTCTTTTGTTAATAACTTTGTAACCCTAAGTGCTTGAGACTTGAGACTTGAGCCATGCGTAGAGGGTGACGAGCCGGTCCGGGTGGTAGGGGTAGGGTTAGGTATAGGGATGAAAACCACTCAAAGTGATGTTTTTTTGCTTTGATTTTGAATGACTTTTTATAGGAACAACTGACATGAATGGTTGAGACATCTATGGATAGGTCTGGACGAGATCTATCCATACATGTGTGAACCATGTTGGTGTGATGTAAGGGGGAGGAGTTATTCCCAAAAAAAGCACTTTGAAGTGAGTCTTTTGTTAATAACTTTGTAACCCTAAGTGCTTGAGACTTGAGACTTGAGCCATGCGTAGAGGGTGACGAGCCGGTCCGGGTGGTAGGGGTAGGGTTAGGGTTTCTGGAAGTTTGGGTCAAAAGTTGGTCAAAGTGACATTCTGGAACTAGGGTTGTGTCAGGGCTAGGGTTGTGAGTGCGTGGTGTGAAAATCAGGACTGTGGGCCTTTGTTTGGCTGAGTTACAGAGTCATGTTCCCGGAGCCCCATAGGAGTCAATGTAAGTGTTAGGGTTTCCAGTAGGTATAGGTAATAGGGGTAAATGGGGTCCTGAGTCATTGACTCAAGCTCCAATAACTTTGTAACCCTAAGTGCTTGAGACTTGAGACTTGAGCCATGCGTAGAGGGTGACGAGCCGGTCCGGGTGGTAGGTAATAGGGGTAAATGGGGTCCTGAGTCATTGACTCAAGCTCCAATAACTTTGTAACCCTAAGTGTGAGAGACTTGAGACTTGAGCCATGCGTAGAGGGTGACGAGCCGGTCCGGGTGGTAGGGGTAGGGTTAGGGTTTCTTGAAGTTTTGGTCAAAAGTTGGTCAATGTGACATTCTGGAAGTAGGGTTGTGTCAAGGCTAGGGTTGTGAGTGCGTGGTGTGAAAATCAGGACTGTGGGCCTTTGTTTGGCTGAGTTACAGAGTCATGTTCCCGGAGCCCCATAGGAGTCAATGTAAGTGTTAGGGCTTCCAGTAGGTAATAGGGATCATTAAGAACCCAGTTAATAACTAGGGTTAGGGTTAGGTTAGGTTAGGGTTAGGTAATAGGGGTAAATGGGGTCCTGAGTCATTGACTCAAGCTCCAATAACTTTGTAACCCTAAGTGTGAGAGACTTGAGACTTGAGCCATGCGTAGAGGGTGACGAGCCGGTCCGGGTGGTAGGGGTAGGGTTAGGGTTTCTGGAAGTTTTGGTCAAAAGTTGGTCAATGTGACATTCTGGAAGTAGGGTTGTGTCAAGGCTAGGGTTGTGAGTGCGTGGTGTGAAAATCAGGACTGTGGGCCTTTGTTTGGCTGAGTTACAGAGTCATGTTCCCGGAGCCCCATAGGAGTCAATGTAAGTGTTAGGGTTTCCAGTAGGTAATAGGGGTAAATGGGGTCCTGAGTCATTGACTCAAGCTCCAATAACTTTGTAACCCTAAGTGCTTGAGACTTGAGACTTGAGCCATGCGTAGAGGGTGACGAGCCGGTCCGGGTGGTAGGTAATAGGGGTGAATGGGGTCCTGAGTCATTGACTCAAGCTCCAATAACTTTGTAACCCTAAGTGTGAGAGACTTGAGACTTGAGCCATGCGTAGAGGGTGACGAGCCGGTCCGGGTGGTAGGGGTAGGGTTAGGGTTTCTTGAAGTTTTGGTCAAAAGTTGGTCAATGTGACATTCTGGAAGTAGGGTTGTGTCAAGGCTAGGGTTGTGAGTGCGTGGTGTGAAAATCAGGACTGTGGGCCTTTGTTTGGCTGAGTTACAGAGTCATGTTCCCGGAGCCCCATAGGAGTCAATGTAAGTGTTAGGGCTTCCAGTAGGTAATAGGGATCATTAAGAACCCAGTTAATAACTAGGGTTAGGGTTAGGTTAGGTTAGGGTTAGGTAATAGGGGTAAATGGGGTCCTGAGTCATTGACTCAAGCTCCAATAACTTTGTAACCCTAAGTGTGAGAGACTTGAGACTTGAGCCATGCGTAGAGGGTGACGAGCCGGTCCGGGTGGTAGGGGTAGGGTTAGGGTTTCTTGAAGTTTTGGTCAAAAGTTGGTCAATGTGACATTCTGGAAGTAGGGTTGTGTCAAGGCTAGGGTTGTGAGTGGTTAGGGTTAGGTTAAGGGGTAAATGTGGTAATCGCAGGCCTGCGATTTTTAATAACTTTGTAACCCTAAGTGTGAGAGACTTGAGACTTGAGCCATGCGTAGAGGGTGACGAGCCGGTCCGGGTGGTAGGGTTAGGGTTAGGGTTTCTTGAAGTTTTGGTCAAAAGTTGGTCAATGTGACATTCTGGAAGTAGGGTTGTGTCAGGGCTAGGGTTGTGAGTGCGTGGTGTGAAAATCAGGACTGTGGGCCTTTGTTTGGCTGAGTTACAGAGTCATGTTCCCGGAGCCCCATAGGAGTCAATGTAAGTGTTAGGTATAGGGATAAAAACCACTCAAAGTGCCTCTTTTTTGCTTTGAGATTGAATGACTTTTTATAGGAACAACTGACATGAATGGTTGAGACATCTATCGATAGGTCTGGACGAGATCTATCCATACATGTGTGAACCATGTTGGTGTGATGTAAGGGGGAGGAGTTATTCCCAAAAAAAGCACTTTGAAGTGAGTCTTTTGTTAATAACTTTGTAACCCTAAGTGCTTGAGACTTGAGACTTGAGCCATGCGTAGAGGGTGACGAGCCGGTCCGGGTGGTAGGGGTAGGGTTAGGTATAGGGATGAAAACCACTCAAAGTGATGTTTTTTTGCTTTGATTTTGAATGACTTTTTATAGGAACAACTGACATGAATGGTTGAGACATCTATGGATAGGTCTGGACGAGATCTATCCATACATGTGTGAACCATGTTGGTGTGATGTAAGGGGGAGGAGTTATTCCCAAAAAAAGCACTTTGAAGTGAGTCTTTTGTTAATAACTTTGTAACCCTAAGTGCTTGAGACTTGAGACTTGAGCCATGCGTAGAGGGTGACGAGCCGGTCCGGGTGGTAGGGGTAGGGTTAGGGTTTCTGGAAGTTTGGGTCAAAAGTTGGTCAAAGTGACATTCTGGAACTAGGGTTGTGTCAGGGCTAGGGTTGTGAGTGCGTGGTGTGAAAATCAGGACTGTGGGCCTTTGTTTGGCTGAGTTACAGAGTCATGTTCCCGGAGCCCCATAGGAGTCAATGTAAGTGTTAGGGTTTCCAGTAGGTATAGGTAATAGGGGTAAATGGGGTCCTGAGTCATTGACTCAAGCTCCAATAACTTTGTAACCCTAAGTGCTTGAGACTTGAGACTTGAGCCATGCGTAGAGGGTGACGAGCCGGTCCGGGTGGTAGGTAATAGGGGTAAATGGGGTCCTGAGTCATTGACTCAAGCTCCAATAACTTTGTAACCCTAAGTGTGAGAGACTTGAGACTTGAGCCATGCGTAGAGGGTGACGAGCCGGTCCGGGTGGTAGGGGTAGGGTTAGGGTTTCTTGAAGTTTTGGTCAAAAGTTGGTCAATGTGACATTCTGGAAGTAGGGTTGTGTCAAGGCTAGGGTTGTGAGTGCGTGGTGTGAAAATCAGGACTGTGGGCCTTTGTTTGGCTGAGTTACAGAGTCATGTTCCCGGAGCCCCATAGGAGTCAATGTAAGTGTTAGGGCTTCCAGTAGGTAATAGGGATCATTAAGAACCCAGTTAATAACTAGGGTTAGGGTTAGGTTAGGTTAGGGTTAGGTAATAGGGGTAAATGGGGTCCTGAGTCATTGACTCAAGCTCCAATAACTTTGTAACCCTAAGTGTGAGAGACTTGAGACTTGAGCCATGCGTAGAGGGTGACGAGCCGGTCCGGGTGGTAGGGGTAGGGTTAGGGTTTCTTGAAGTAGGGTTAGGGTTAGGTTAGGGTTAGGGTTAGGGTTAGGGTTAGGGTTAGGGTTAGGGTTAGGGTTAGGGTTAGGTTAGGTTAGGGTTAGGGTTAGGGTTAGGGTTAGGGTTAGGGTTAGGGTTAGGGTTAGGGTTAGGGTTAGGTTAGGGTTAGGGTTAGGGTTAGGGTTAGGTATAGGGATGAAAACCACTCAAAGTGATGTTTTTTTGCTTTGATTTTGAATGACTTTTTATAGGAACAACTGACATGAATGGTTGAGACATCTATGGATAGGTCTGGACGAGATCTATCCATACATGTGTGAACCATGTTGGTGTGATGTAAGGGGGAGGAGTTATTCCCAAAAAAGCACTTTGAAGTGAGTCTTTTGTTAATAACTTTGTAACCCTAAGTGCTTGAGACTTGAGACTTGAGCCATGCGTAGAGGGTGACGAGCCGGTCCGGGTGGTAGGGGTAGGGTTAGGGTTTCTGGAAGTTTGGGTCAAAAGTTGGTCAAAGTGACATTCTGGAACTAGGGTTGTGTCAGGGCTAGGGTTGTGAGTGCGTGGTGTGAAATCAGGACTGTGGGCCTTTGTTTGGCTGAGTTACAGAGTCATGTTCCCGGAGCCCCATAGGAGTCAATGTAAGTGTTAGGGTTTCCAGTAGGTATAGGTAATAGGGGTAAATGGGGTCCTGAGTCATTGACTCAAGCTCCAATAACTTTGTAACCCTAAGTGCTTGAGACTTGAGACTTGAGCCATGCGTAGAGGGTGACGAGCCGGTCCGGGTGGTAGGTAATAGGGGTAAATGGGGTCCTGAGTCATTGACTCAAGCTCCAATAACTTTGTAACCCTAAGTGTGAGAGACTTGAGACTTGAGCCATGCGTAGAGGGTGACGAGCCGGTCCGGGTGGTAGGGGTAGGGTTAGGGTTTCTTGAAGTTTTGGTCAAAAGTTGGTGAATGTGGCATTCTGGAAGTAGGGTTGTGTCAAGGCTAGGGTTGTGAGTGCGTGGTGTGAAAATCAGGACTGTGGGCCTTTGTTTGGCTGAGTTACAGAGTCATGTTCCCGGAGCCCCATAGGAGTCAATGTAAGTGTTAGGGCTTCCAGTAGGTAATAGGGATCATTAAGAACCCAGTTAATAACTAGGGTTAGGGTTAGGTTAGGTTAGGGTTAGGTAATAGGGGTAAATGGGGTCCTGAGTCATTGACTCAAGCTCCAATAACTTTGTAACCCTAAGTGTGAGAGACTTGAGACTTGAGCCATGCGTAGAGGGTGACGAGCCGGTCCGGGTGGTAGGGGTAGGGTTAGGGTTTCTTGAAGTAGGGTTAGGGTTAGGTTAGGGTTAGGGTTAGGGTTAGGGTTAGGGTTAGGGTTAGGGTTAGGGTTAGGGTTAGGTTAGGGTTAGGGTTAGGGTTAGGGTTAGGGTTAGGGTTAGGGTTAGGGTTAGGGTTAGGGTTAGGTTAGGGTTAGGGTTAGGGTTAGGGTTAGGGTTAGGGTTAGGGTTAGGGTTAGGGTTAGGGTTAAGGGTTAGGGTTAGGGTTAGGGTTAGGGTTAGGGTTAGGGTTAGGGTTAGGTTAGGGTTAGGGTTAGGGTTAGGGTTAGGGTTAGGTTAGGGTTAGGGTTAGGTTAGGGTTAGGGTTAGGGTTAGGTATAGGGATGAAAACCACTCAAAGTGATGTTTTTTTGCTTTGATTTTGAATGACTTTTTATAGGAACAACTGACATGAATGGTTGAGACATCTATGGATAGGTCTGGACGAGATCTATCCATACATGTGTGAACCATGTTGGTGTGATGTAAGGGGGAGGAGTTATTCCCAAAAAAGCACTTTGAAGTGAGTCTTTTGTTAATAACTTTGTAACCCTAAGTGCTTGAGACTTGAGACTTGAGCCATGCGTAGAGGGTGACGAGCCGGTCCGGGTGGTAGGGGTAGGGTTAGGGTTTCTGGAAGTTTGGGTCAAAAGTTGGTCAAAGTGACATTCTGGAACTAGGGTTGTGTCAGGGCTAGGGTTGTGAGTGCGTGGTGTGAAAATCAGGACTGTGGGCCTTTGTTTGGCTGAGTTACAGAGTCATGTTCCCGGAGCCCCATAGGAGTCAATGTAAGTGTTAGGGTTTCCAGTAGGTATAGGTAATAGGGGTAAATGGGGTCCTGAGTCATTGACTCAAGCTCCAATAACTTTGTAACCCTAAGTGCTTGAGACTTGAGACTTGAGCCATGCGTAGAGGGTGACGAGCCGGTCCGGGTGGTAGGTAATAGGGGTAAATGGGGTCCTGAGTCATTGACTCAAGCTCCAATAACTTTGTAACCCTAAGTGTGAGAGACTTGAGACTTGAGCCATGCGTAGAGGGTGACGAGCCGGTCCGGGTGGTAGGGGTAGGGTTAGGGTTTCTTGAAGTTTTGGTCAAAAGTTGGTCAATGTGACATTCTGGAAGTAGGGTTGTGTCAAGGCTAGGGTTGTGAGTGCGTGGTGTGAAAATCAGGACTGTGGGCCTTTGTTTGGCTGAGTTACAGAGTCATGTTCCCGGAGCCCCATAGGAGTCAATGTAAGTGTTAGGGCTTCCAGTAGGTAATAGGGATCATTAAGAACCCAGTTAATAACTAGGGTTAGGGTTAGGTTAGGTTAGGGTTAGGTAATAGGGGTAAATGGGGTCCTGAGTCATTGACTCAAGCTCCAATAACTTTGTAACCCTAAGTGTGAGAGACTTGAGACTTGAGCCATGCGTAGAGGGTGACGAGCCGGTCCGGGTGGTAGGGGTAGGGTTAGGGTTTCTGGAAGTTTTGGTCAAAAGTTGGTCAATGTGACATTCTGGAAGTAGGGTTGTGTCAAGGCTAGGGTTGTGAGTGCGTGGTGTGAAAATCAGGACTGTGGGCCTTTGTTTGGCTGAGTTACAGAGTCATGTTCCCGGAGCCCCATAGGAGTCAATGTAAGTGTTAGGGCTTCCAGTAGGTAATAGGGGTAAATGGGGTCCTGAGTCATTGACTCAAGCTCCAATAACTTTGTAACCCTAAGTGCTTGAGACTTGAGACTTGAGCCATGCGTAGAGGGTGACGAGCCGGTCCGGGTGGTAGGTAATAGGGGTGAATGGGGTCCTGAGTCATTGACTCAAGCTCCAATAACTTTGTAACCCTAAGTGTGAGAGACTTGAGACTTGAGCCATGCGTAGAGGGTGACGAGCCGGTCCGGGTGGTAGGGGTAGGGTTAGGGTTTCTTGAAGTTTTGGTCAAAAGTTGGTCAATGTGACATTCTGGAAGTAGGGTTGTGTCAAGGCTAGGGTTGTGAGTGCGTGGTGTGAAAATCAGGACTGTGGGCCTTTGTTTGGCTGAGTTACAGAGTCATGTTCCCGGAGCCCCATAGGAGTCAATGTAAGTGTTAGGGCTTCCAGTAGGTAATAGGGATCATTAAGAACCCAGTTAATAACTAGGGTTAGGGTTAGGTTAGGTTAGGGTTAGGTAATAGGGGTAAATGGGGTCCTGAGTCATTGACTCAAGCTCCAATAACTTTGTAACCCTAAGTGTGAGAGACTTGAGACTTGAGCCATGCGTAGAGGGTGACGAGCCGGTCCGGGTGGTAGGGGTAGGGTTAGGGTTTCTTGAAGTTTTGGTCAAAAGTTGGTCAATGTGACATTCTGGAAGTAGGGTTGTGTCAAGGCTAGGGTTGTGAGTGGTTAGGGTTAGGTTAAGGGGTAAATGTGGTAATCGCAGGCCTGCGATTTTTAATAACTTTGTAACCCTAAGTGTGAGAGACTTGAGACTTGAGCCATGCGTAGAGGGTGACGAGCCGGTCCGGGTGGTAGGGTTAGGGTTAGGGTTTCTTGAAGTTTTGGTCAAAAGTTGGTCAATGTGACATTCTGGAAGTAGGGTTGTGTCAGGGCTAGGGTTGTGAGTGCGTGGTGTGAAAATCAGGACTGTGGGCCTTTGTTTGGCTGAGTTACAGAGTCATGTTCCCGGAGCCCCATAGGAGTCAATGTAAGTGTTAGGTATAGGGATAAAAACCACTCAAAGTGCCTCTTTTTTGCTTTGAGATTGAATGACTTTTTATAGGAACAACTGACATGAATGGTTGAGACATCTATCGATAGGTCTGGACGAGATCTATCCATACATGTGTGAACCATGTTGGTGTGATGTAAGGGGGAGGAGTTATTCCCAAAAAAGCACTTTGAAGTGAGTCTTTTGTTAATAACTTTGTAACCCTAAGTGCTTGAGACTTGAGACTTGAGCCATGCGTAGAGGGTGACGAGCCGGTCCGGGTGGTAGGGGTAGGGTTAGGTATAGGGATGAAAACCACTCAAAGTGATGTTTTTTTGCTTTGATTTTGAATGACTTTTTATAGGAACAACTGACATGAATGGTTGAGACATCTATGGATAGGTCTGGACGAGATCTATCCATACATGTGTGAACCATGTTGGTGTGATGTAAGGGGGAGGAGTTATTCCCAAAAAAAGCACTTTGAAGTGAGTCTTTTGTTAATAACTTTGTAACCCTAAGTGCTTGAGACTTGAGACTTGAGCCATGCGTAGAGGGTGACGAGCCGGTCCGGGTGGTAGGGGTAGGGTTAGGGTTTCTGGAAGTTTGGGTCAAAAGTTGGTCAAAGTGACATTCTGGAACTAGGGTTGTGTCAGGGCTAGGGTTGTGAGTGCGTGGTGTGAAAATCAGGACTGTGGGCCTTTGTTTGGCTGAGTTACAGAGTCATGTTCCCGGAGCCCCATAGGAGTCAATGTAAGTGTTAGGGTTTCCAGTAGGTATAGGTAATAGGGGTAAATGGGGTCCTGAGTCATTGACTCAAGCTCCAATAACTTTGTAACCCTAAGTGCTTGAGACTTGAGACTTGAGCCATGCGTAGAGGGTGACGAGCCGGTCCGGGTGGTAGGTAATAGGGGGAAATGGGGTCCTGAGTCATTGACTCAAGCTCCAATAACTTTGTAACCCTAAGTGTGAGAGACTTGAGACTTGAGCCATGCGTAGAGGGTGACGAGCCGGTCGGGTGGTAGGGGTAGGGTTAGGGTTTCTTGAAGTTTTGGTCAAAAGTTGGTCAATGTGACATTCTGGAAGTAGGGTTGTGTCAAGGCTAGGGTTGTGAGTGCGTGGTGTGAAAATCAGGACTGTGGGCCTTTGTTTGGCTGAGTTACAGAGTCATGTTCCCGGAGCCCCATAGGAGTCAATGTAAGTGTTAGGGCTTCCAGTAGGTAATAGGGATCATTAAGAACCCAGTTAATAACTAGGGTTAGGGTTAGGTTAGGTTAGGGTTAGGTAATAGGGGTAAATGGGGTCCTGAGTCATTGACTCAAGCTCCAATAACTTTGTAACCCTAAGTGTGAGAGACTTGAGACTTGAGCCATGCGTAGAGGGTGACGAGCCGGTCCGGGTGGTAGGGGTAGGGTTAGGGTTCTTGAAGTAGGGTTAGGGTTAGGTTAGGGTTAGGGTTAGGGTTAGGGTTAGGGTTAGGGTTAGGGTTAGGGTTAGGGTTAGGTTAGGGTTAGGGTTAGGGTTAGGGTTAGGGTTAGGGTTAGGGTTAGGGTTAGGGTTAGGGTTAGGGTTAGGTTAGGGTTAGGGTTAGGGTTAGGGTTAGGGTTAGGTTAGGGTTAGGGTTCGGGTTAGGGTTAGGGTTAGGGTTAGGGTTAGGGTTAGGGTTAGGGTTAGGGTTAGGGTTAGGGTTAGGGTTAGGGTTAGGGTTAGGGTTAGGGTTAGGGTTAGGGTTAGGGTTAGGGTTAGGGTTAGGGTTAGGGTTAGGGTTAGGGTTAGGGTTAGGGTTAGGGTTAGGGTTAGGGTTAGGGTTAGGGTTAGGGTTAGGGTTAGGTTAGGGTTAGGGTTAGGGTTAGGGTTAGGGTTAGGGTTAGGGTTAGGGTTAGGGTTAGGGTTAGGGTTAGGGTTAGGTTAGGGTTAGGGTTAGGGTTAGGGTTAGGGTTAGGGTTAGGGTTAGGGTTAGGGTTAGGTTAGGGTTAGGGTTAGGGTTAGGGTTAGGGTTAGGGTTAGGGTTAGGGTTAGGGTTAGGGTTAGGGTTAGGGTTAGGGTTAGGGTTAGGGTTAGGGTTAGGGTTAGGGTTAGGGTTAGGGTTAGGGTTAGGGTTAGGGTTAGGGTTAGGGTTAGGGTTAGGGTTAGGGTTAGGGTTAGGGTTAGGGTTAGGGTTAGGTTAGGGTTAGGGTTAGGGTTAGGGTTAGGGTTAGGGTTAGGGTTAGGTTAGGGTTAGGGTTAGGGTTAGGTTAGGGTTAGGGTTAGGGTTAGGGTTAGGGTTAGGTAGGTTAGGGTTAGGGTTAGGGTTAGGGTTAGGGTTAGGGTTAGGGTTAGGTTAGGGTTAGGGTTAGGGTTAGGGTTAGGGTTAGGGTTAGGGTTAGGGTTAGGGTTAGGGTTAGGGTTAGGGTTAGGGTTAGGGTTAGGGTTAGGGTTAGGGTTAGGGTTAGGTTAGGGTTAGGGTTAGGGTTAGGGTTAGGGTTAGGGTTAGGGTTAGGGTTAGGGTTAGGGTTAGGGTTAGGGTTAGGGTTAGGTTAGGGTTAGGGTTAGGGTTAGGGTTAGGGTTAGGGTTAGGTTAGGGTTAGGGTTAGGGTTAGGGTTAGGGTTAGGGTTAGGGTTAGGGTTAGGGTTAGGGTTAGGTTAGGGTTAGGGTTAGGGTTAGGGTTAGGGTTAGGGTTAGGGTTAGGGTTAGGGTTAGGGTTAGGGTTAGGGTTAGGGTTAGGTTAGGGTTAGGGTTAGGGTTAGGGTTAGGGTTAGGGTTAGGGTTAGGGTTAGGGTTAGGGTTAGGGTTAGGGTTAGGGTTAGGGTTAGGGTTAGGGTTAGGGTTAGGGTTAGGGTTAGGGTTAGGGTTAGGGTTAGGGTTAGGGTTAGGTTAGGTTAGGGTTAGGGTTAGGGTTAGGGTTAGGGTTAGGGTTAGGGTTAGGGTTAGGGTTAGGGTTAGGGTTAGGGTTAGGGTTAGGGTTAGGGTTAGGGTTAGGGTTAGGTTAGGGTTAGGGTTAGGTTAGGGTTAGGGTTAGGGTTAGGGTTAGGGTTAGGGTTAGGGTTAGGGTTAGGGTTAGGGTTAGGGTTAGGGTTAGGGTTAGGGTTAGGTTAGGGTTAGGGTTAGGGTTAGGGTTAGGGTTAGGGTTAGGGTTAGGGTTAGGGTTAGGGTTAGGGTTAGGGTTAGGGTTAGGGTTAGGGTTAGGGTTAGGGTTAGGGTTAG